>NC_041384.1:13929410-13933156 GCF_002162155.2 Triticum dicoccoides | reverse complement strand
ACGACAACGACGCCTGAGCATCAGGTGGAGGAGAGGAGCCACGTCCCGCTGGACGGATTGGATGAAGCCTTGAATAGCACACTGCGTGGCACTTGGGGTAGCGGGGGCAATGTCCGGTACGTGGGCAGCATCATGCATGGGCTGCATGGGCTGGACTGCTTGCGAGCCGCCAAGTGTCGCAGGGGGAGCGGGCTGCATGGGCAGAACTGCTTCTGGGCCGCCAAGTGTCATAGAGGGAGCGGGCGAGGAATCCTGCCCATGATTGCAGGAGGGGCCCGCCTCGCGAGGCGATGAGATGGTACAACATTTTTTAGTGGAACAATGACAATAATATCATACCCTCCTATTGTTTTCAAGATATCATCATTCTATTTTTGTTAGGATTCTTAGAATCACACACAGAAACTGCAGAAGAATATTGGTTTCCTTGCATCCACACATCCTATACACAAAATCTAAATAAAAGGTTGTAGTTTTTCTTTGTGCATGCCGACGCAGAGCAAGGAGTCGGCCTAGATCATGGCCACTACCTGGTGACATGAACCAGAAGGCGCAAGGTGCCTGCGCCAGTGCCAACCTTGTGGCTTCCTCGCCAATGCCCTCACATTTGTTGACCTCACTACCGGACTCGCGGTCTATGCCTACGGCCAGGGGCCGTCGGCATAGGTCCTTTGCTGTCGGCATAGATCTATGCCTACGGCTGCCGTCGGCATAGACCCATCGGTGTAGATATCGTCAGCGTAGTCTTGTCAGACCGTCGGCGTAGTATAGCCGTCGGCATAGGGGCCTATGCCGACGGCCGGACGTCAGCCGTCGGCAGTGTTTTCCGTCTGACGGCAACGGACGGCGCCGTCAAAAGCGCGCTGACGAATCATGGAATGGCACGTGGCAGAGGTACGCTAACGGCTTGGCCGTCGGCATAGGTAGAAATCTATGCCGGCGGCCTAGCCATCGGCATACCTGTGCCACGTGGCATCCCGTGGTGCTCCTGGTGGCAGTGCTATGCCTACGGCAAAGCCGTCGGCATATATGGAAATCTATACCTACGGCTTTGCCGTAGGCATATATCTGCCACGTGGCGAGCCCTGGTAACTCCTGGGCTTATATATGCCGACGGCTTTGCCGTAGGCATAGTTTTTTTAATTTTATTTTCCATGTTTTCTCTTTTTCAATTCATTTGACAGCATTTCAAAGCAGAATAATATGGAATTATGCAGAAATATGACAGTTCATCATTTAAACATACTCAAGTTCATCATCATCATCTAAACATACTCAAGTTCATCATCATCATCTAAACATACTCAAGTTCATCATCTAAAGATCATCACCGGCGGAAGTTCATGAACATAAAAGTAGTGCAAGACATGGAACATCATAAAAGTAGGAACATGAAAGGCATGGCACGATGGCCACATGCACGGAATCATCATCGACATCAAGCAAGACCACCTCCGCCAAAACCACCACCACCAAGACCACCTCCGCCAAAACCACCACCGCCAAGACCACCTCCGCCAAAACCGCCACCGCGACCACCATCACTCTGCCAGATCGAAGTGACTGGGTCGACGGAGCAGGAGTCGAGCCACCGGTCCCCTACATGTTTCAGAAAAGATTCTAACGGTAAATATGATATGATAGTGTTGAATGAACGAGAACTAGTTTGCTAGTAGTTAGGCAAATGTACTAACCGGACTATCACTGCCTAGTGCCACCCATTCATCGAACGTGGGCACGTGTGGGGGTTCTCCCGTAGGTGGTGGTGGGGGTCCCATTTGTGGTGGATCCGTGCGGTTACTCCAAGACGCCAACATAGCCTGGATGTTAGTTAAACAAGCAAACTAGAAGATCAGAAGGAATGAAAGTGCAAAAATTTAGCTTGGTTTTAAGAGGGCAAAACTAACCGTCATCATCTGACGGTTGTAATCATCGTTTGCCTTCACTCATTTCAAGTACTCATGCACCTCGAGATTCCTATGCTCGACAAACTCCTTATATGCCTACATAATTTAGGTTGTTTCTAAGTGAGAAATGCTGAAAATAAACTGAGAATGCTAGAGAGAAAAAGATAAAGGGGAAGTACTTACAGCATACTGGCGAGCTAAGGGAGTCTGTGAACGCCCCGTACTCTCTAACTGGCTCGGGTTGGTAGCCCGAAGCCGTGTGTACGAGATCGAAGGAGTGATCAAGCCATCGAAACACGGATACCAGCCATGTGACTTCCCTTGGATGGCCACCACCGCTGTGTCATCGATCTGAGACTGGGCGACCTCAGCAACAGGAACTTCCGGATGCAACTTCTGATAGTGCTGAGTGTAAGACCCCAGGTGCTCCTCAGTCTTGCCGTAGTACTGGCTCTCGCCCTCCTTGGGATGACTCCGCTCGCGAGCCAACTTCCACGACTCAATGCCTGAGAGCGGCCTCTTCAACTTGTCCTCCTGCAACGTCAAACAGAAGTTAGCCATACATAAGAACATGACGGTAAAGAAGAACAAAAATGCATCATGCACATAGATATACCTTCATGGCCTTGAAGCCCCGGTGGTTCCTGTTTCCTTGGCCGTGTGTCCCGTCGTTTTCACGGTTAGCCCGGGCCTTGATGCTCTTGGCAGCAAACTCTGCATCGTCGCCGAGCCACCTATCCACCAAACTCGCCCATCCCTCATGCCTTCCATAGCACCAACGAGGAACAACCTATGCAAATTTTGGAAGCATGACATGTGAGCACGAAACATATAGATGACTGCTTGAAACAATGAAAAGTTACTAATAGTTACCATCATGAACTGCTCCCTGTTCAAGGTAAGTCGTTGTTCTGCGCTTGAGTTTTGGTCATCTTTTGGTGCAGGTAGATGTGGTAGTACTGTGAGATGGCAACCCAGTGCACCTCGTACTGCAGCTGACGAGCTTTCTTCTGCAACTGACGAGCTTTCTTCTTCGCAGCCGCAAGCAAGACCACGTCGGCTCTGGCCTTGTGCTCGTCAAGAACTCTATAGAGTTGCTGCAATCATGCATAAACCAGAAGCAAACAAGGCATGAGTTGAGTGATTCAATGATAAACTATGAACAAAACTGAAGACAAGTGATTCAGAAGAGAACTTACCCAAAATTTGGTGATCACGGCCTTAGCGGCCGTCCCATACTCCGCGTTGCTGCAAGCCTCGTAGTGGGCCCAACTCGTGGCCAAAACCCGCAGCTGCGGGTCCCTGTCTGGCCGCGGGCAGAATAGGCCAGGCCAAAACTCCTTCAACAGGACAGTGATAAGGTCGTTCGGTTTACGGCCCTTTCTGTGAAGGATCCAGTTTTTGCAAAAGAATCAAAGGATTGCCATGTGTACAATAAGAAAATGTTGTCATGTGTTGAAAATATGATTGAAAGGCACTTACTCTGTCCCCACAGGTTCAATGAGCCACTTGTGCTCCTCGATAGAAGGTGGTGTAGGTAGTCCGGCATTACCACGCAGCCACCCCTGCGGAGCACCCGGTGGCAAGTCACCCCATAACTCGGGATCAACCTCCCCTCCACCACCCTCCTCACCCTCCTCCTCACCCTCCTCCTCGGCCTCCTCCTCCTCGCCCTCCTCCTCCTCGCCATCAGGAACATACTCCTCCTCCTCAGACTCAGAAGGTGCCTCTATATAGGAGGGCATTGAAGAAGACCCTCCTATTTCGGACACGGCCCGAAGTTTTTTGCCCCGGCTGCCTCTCCCCCCACCTCCTCCTCCTCTACGGGCTCTCCCCCCA
>NC_041384.1:13909556-13929189 GCF_002162155.2 Triticum dicoccoides | reverse complement strand
CCTCTAGGGGCTCTCCCCCCACCGCATCCTCCTCTAGGGTCTCATCCCCCGACCCCTCCACCTCCCTGTGAGGTGTCATCCTCGCGTAGTCGGGAGGGAACCTTGTGGGCTCGTCCATTCCGAGTAAGTCCTTTGAATTTACTGAGGAAACTGGCGTCGCTGGACTTGCCCATGATTAGAAAATTTGCATTGAGAAGAGAATAAACAATTAGTAAGGATATCAATTAAACAAGCATACAGGAAAAACATTAATAGCAAAAGTGCACATTAAGCATACTATTGTAATGATCATTAAAAGAACTTACATTTTCTAGAACCCATATGAATCATCACTATTGTAATCTATTTGTGGACCGGTCTCATCATCTGTCAGGACCCCGACTCAATGTCACATCGATCTAGCCGGTAACACCTCATATCACTTTGCGGCCTCACGCACGGTATCCCCATGGGTGTCGCCTTACCTTTGCCCGGGACCGTTTGCGCCTTTTGGCTCACGTATATGATAGTGTCGCTAGCATCCATATGATAAGGAGCCCGGGCTGACATGACTAGTCGTAAACCCAAAGTGGCACAGACTTACAGGGACAGGCATCCATGACCCAGCTTCGAACGTGTCGGTCTTCAGCAAGTGGGTCCGGGCTGTAGCACTGGGCTAGCAGGACTCCGGTAAACCGGGCTGTAGCGGGCTAACAGGACTCCGGTACTCAAAGCGTGACATTTCCCCGAAGGGACAGACACAGGAACGAAGAAGGACACATGCCGGCCAGCCTAAGTGTTCCAGAGCAGTAGCAAGCTACCATGGCTCAGCGGTAACACTAGGAGGCATTTCCCGGCAAGAGAGGCTACTAAAGATAAACAACTAGATAGTCAGATCCCACACATACCAAGCATTTCAATCATACACACAATATGCTCGATATGTGCAAATACAACGAAGCATCACAACATGACTCTACAACACAAGTACTTTATTTAAGGCTCAGAGGGCCATACATAACATACACAAAGGTACGGGTCTCACGACCCAACATACAAGTCATACAGTCATACAAACCAGCAGCGGAAGTAACTTGTCTGAGTACAGACAACTAGTAAAATAAAAGAGGCTTGGAAAGCCTAGCTATACTACGTGGTCCTTCACAAGCTCAGGGTCACCACCTGGGTCTTTAGCCTACTCGTTGATGTCAACGTCTACATAGAACCCATCAGAAGGGGTTGCAGCGTCTTCTGTAAAAATGTAAATTATAGCAACATGAGTACAAAGGGTACTCAGCAAGACTTACATCAGATCCTACATACATGCATATTATCAAGAAGGGTTGGTGGAGTTATTGCAGCAAGCCAGCTTTGACTCTTGGCTAGACTATCCTACGATACTCCAACTTGAAATGGTTTTGCGCACACGAGTCCACTACTCACCACTTCAATACACTACCGAGGATCCACCTCCGTCTTCCTACGGAAGAGCCATCCTCGGCACTCACACTTATCTTGAGGCTTTTAACAGTTTCCATTTACTTGTCTATGAACTGTATAGGCAACCAAGTAGTCCTTTACCGCGGACGCGGCTATTCGAATAGATCATGTTAACCCTGCAGGGGTGTACTCCTTCATACACGCTCTCACCACTTACCGTCGTTTACACGACATGTACTCGGCAACCTTCAAGCGGAAGCCCAACGTGGGTGTCGGCCACGACCTACCTAACCACCTAAGCCTCCAGTCCAGGTTTATCGCCTATCCAGGTTCCATCCGTAGGGAGTCCGGCCGAGGTTTCCCATACGGCCCCGAACGATGTGAACAGGGTTCCCGAGATACCTAACGGGTATTCGGTACACCGTGCCACGTACCTACCGCATCACAGCCCACCCCTACGGTCAGCGCTGTCCACGGCCTCCAGTAGGCTACAAACACCAGAAACTACTTGCAACTCCTGGACGGAGAACTAGGGTGAATAAGAAGCTGAGAGGGTCCATTGGTTTCGGGCCCAATGCATGGTAGTAGCTGATTCTTAAATCACACATACAGATCTCAGTGCTTAAGGTCGGCTTCAATGAAACAACCCACCATGTACTCCTACATGGCCTCTCATCGATACCTTTACCAAATCGTGTTCACCACACCACTCTCATTACTGACATAAACATTTCACTCTAGCCCATCACCCAGATGAACCAGACCTGACACGACTCTAAGCATAGCAGGCATAGCAAGGTAGGAACAACACATACATATGGCTCAAACAACTCCTACACATGCTAGTGGGTTTCATCTAGTTACTGTGGCAATGACAGGTCATGCAGAGGAAATGGGTTCAACTACCGTAGCACACAGCAGTTTGAATCGCGTTGTCTTAATGCAGTAAAAGAGAGCAGGAGCGAGAACATGGGATTGTATCGATATGATCAAATGGTTGGTTGCTTGCCTGATGGTTCGATGCACGGATACGATTCTTCGTTAGGGTAATCACGGTACTCCTCGGAGGCAGAACCTGTCGCAAAGGACACCGATACACAACCATCACCAAACAATGTGCAACAATATGATGCATGCATGAAACATGGCAATATGAGTGTGTTGGGCTAATGCAACTAAAACCAGAAGGGTTTGAACAAATTTGAATCAAGGATTCAAATTTCAAATTCAAATATGGCCTTTTAAAGTGCTTTTCCTTGTTCTGCTTGAAACATCAATTTAACTTGTTTGATCATGCATGAAAATAGTACAGATGGATAGATTGGATTTTTCTGATCATTTTTCATATATAATTTGTCCAATTTGGAGTTACAGAATAAAAGTTATGAATTTTTGAAGTTTAAATAATATTCTGGAATTTCCTGATTTAATTTAAATCCAGAAATATAATTATTGCGCTAGCATGACGTCAGCATGATGTCAGTGGTCAACTGCGGCTGGCTGAGGTCAAACCTGACGTGTGGGGCCCACACGTCAGTGACAGGGGGGTTAAACAGAGTTAAATTAATCCTAATTACTAATTAGTGGCGCTGGGGCCCACTGGTCAGTGTCAGGGGGTTAACTAACAGTGGTTAGCGCTAATGATGTCCACCTGGCCAACGGGGCCCACGCGTCAGTGACCCTGGGGGGGTCAAACCCCAGGTCGGACAAGTCAAACCCCACCGGCGACATGACGCCGGCGAGGTCCGAGACGGCGGCGTGATGCGGGATCGCGCTACAGGGCACGGGCGAGGCTGTGCTTGGGCTCGTTGGAGAGCCCTTGCTCCCGCGCGTCGAACGGTGGTGGTGGCCGGGCCTGAGGTGGCCGGAGTCGACGGCGGCGAGCTCGGCTGCGGCCGCCGGAGTTCGGTCGTGCACGGAAACGGGGTTGGAGCTCGAAGGCGAGCTAAGCGAGGCGCTAGGGATGCTCTACGGAGCCTTACGAACTCGTTGGACTCGCCGGGGTGACCAAATGGTCACCGGAGCTGCGTCGACGGCGAGCTCGGCGACGGCGGAGGTTCGGCCGTGGTGGGGAGGAGGCTGCGGTGAGGGAACGAGGGGGAGAACAGGGGTAAACGGTGGTGTAGCTCACCGCGGTTGGAGTGGGCGTCGAAGCGGGCTCGGGGACGCGCTGGAGACGGCGAATCGACGGCGACGGTGGTCGGAGTCCGAGGAGGGGAACGGCGACGTGACGGCGATGCAGGGCTTCCGGAGACCCGTGGAGCGGTGGGGAGGAAGAGGAGGTCGAGGCGGAGCTCCTGAGCTAGTCGGGGGAGCGAGGGGTGGCCGGAGTCGGCTGCTATGGCGAACGGCGGCGACGGTGGTGTTCGGCCGTGTGAGAGAGAGAGCGAGGGAGAGGAGGGGAGAGCCGAGGGCGAGTGAGAGAGAGCAGGGGGGAGGCGTGGCGTCGTCCAGGGCATCGAGGCGAGGAGGGGAGGGCAGGCAGGCAGGGAGAGAGGTGGCGTGGCGCGGTGGCGCGCGCGCGCGCCGGCCACACTCCCCTCCCTCTGTCGGGACGAAGACGACAGAGGAGGGAGGCGGGCTGGGCCGCCTGCTGGCTGGGCCGGCCAGCTGGCTGGGCTGCACAGGGAGGAGCCCAGGTAAGTTTCTCCCTTTATTTATTTTTCTGTTTTTCTAATTTCTGACATTTGTTTTAATTTAAATAATATATTAAATCATTTATTTAACTTATGCCAAATTTTTTCAGGGGCTAGATATATTATTCCAGAGCTCCTTTATAATTGGCATAATATTTGGACATATATTTATATATATAGAAATATATTTCCAAAGCAAATATTTATGAATTAATTCCAAATGCCCAAAATAAATGTCCATGAGCCACTAAAAATATTGGTTTGATTTTTATCTCTGTCCAATATTTTCAGAGATCAACATGAGCATTTTCTTGGACCCTTTTGGAGAAATTTTTATTTGGGTCATTTTCAAAATGATTCTGAGGGTTTCACAGATCCCCATTTCAAGTTTCTGATGAAAGAGTAAACATGATGCAACACTCTAATGCATGACTAGCTAGGGTGTGACAACTCACCCCCACTCAAAAGAATCTCGTCCCGAGATTTGGGTTCCTCCGGGAAGAAGGCGGGATACTCAAGTCGAAGACGATCCTCCCTTTCCCAAGTTGCTTCATCCTCAGAATGGTGCGACCATTGAACCTTGAGAAACTTGATATTATGACGTCGAGTGGTACGTTCGGCCTGATCGAGGATACGAATGGGGTACTCTCGATATGTAAGATTATCTTGGAGATCAAGCGTTTCGTGGTCCACTCCACGGATAGGATCCGAGAAGCAACGCCTGAGTTGAGAAACGTGGAAGACATCGTGGACCCTGGAGAGGTGCGGAGGTAGTTCCAACTGGTAGGCAACTTCCCCTCGTTTGGCGAGAATGCGAAAAGGTCCAATGTAACGAGGAGCCAATTTGCCTTTGATACCGAAACGATGGGTTCCCTTCAGAGGGGTGACCCGAAGATAAGCCTTCTCGTCAACCTCGAAAGTCATAGCCTTATGTTTTCGGTCATATTGACTCTTTTGACGAGATTGGGCTGTTTTCAACTTTTCACGAACGATACAAACTTGTTCTTCTGCTTCCTGAATCATATCCGGGCCAAAGAATTGTCTTTCCCCGGTCTCTGACCAGTTAAGGGGTGTTCGACACCGTCGTCCATAGAGAACTTCAAAAGGGGCTTTACCCAAGCTAGATTGATAGCTGTTGTTGTAAGCGAATTCGGCAAATGGAAGGCACTTTTCCCAGTCCATACCGAATGAGATAACAGAGGCTCGAAGCATGTCTTCTAGAATTTGGTTGACGCGTTCCACTTGACCACTCGACTGAGGGTGGAAAGCGGTGCTAAAGGAGAGACGAGTTCCCATAGCATTTTGGAAACTTTCCCAAAATCGAGAGGTGAAAAGACTTCCTCGATCCGAGTTAATTTCCAAAGGAACACCATGGAGGGACACTATTCGGGAGATGTATAAGTCTGCCAGCTGACTAGCGGTTATACTCTCACGAACAGGTAGGAAATGGGCTACTTTGGAAAGACGATCGACAACGACGAAAATAGCATTATTCCCTCTCTTGGTCCAGGGAAAACCGGTAATGAAATCCATACCAATTTTATCCCATTTCCATTCAGGAATAGCTAAGGGTTGAAGGGTGCCAGCAGGCCGTTGGTGCTCTGCTTTTACACGACGACAGACGTCGCAATTTGCAATATACTGAGCAATTTCTCTCTTCATCCTAGTCCACCAGAACCTCTGGCGTAGGTCCTGATACATCTTAGTACTACCGGGATGAATGGTGAGAGGAGATTCATGAGCCTCCTTAAGGATCAATCGCCTCAGGTTTCGCACTTTGGGAACCACTAGTCGATTCCCGAAGTATACGACCCCTTGATCGTTAATGGAGAAGCAATTCGCAATTCCTTTCTGGATGTTTCTTTTGATGCGGGAAATTCCCGGATCTACCTTCTGTGCTTTGATAATCTGATCCGTAATGGTAGGTTTTACCACCAAGGTGGAAAGAAAACCTTGAGGTACAATGTGAAGGTTAAGCTTCCGAAATTCCTCATGGAGAAGCGGTTGACTTTGTTGTAACATCAGATTGTTACAATAAGATTTACGACTTAGCGCATCAGCCATGACGTTGGCTTTCCCTGGGGTGTAAGTTATTCCTAAGTCGAAATCTGTGATCAACTCGACCCAACGTCTTTGCCTGAGATTCAAATCCGGTTGGGTGAAGATGTACTTCAGACTTTGGTGATCAGTGAATATTTCGCAACGATTACCGAGGAGGTAATGTCGCCATGTCTTAAGTGCATAGACTACGGCTGCAAGCTCTAGATCATGAGTAGGATAATTCTCCTCATGTGGGTGCAATTGCCGTGAAGCGTAAGCAATTACGTGTCGATCTTGCATGAGAATGCAACCTAGTCCTTGTCGCGAGGCGTCGCAGTAGATAACAAAGTCCTTGGAGAAGTCTGGCGGTACCAGTACGGGAGCAGAGGTCAGGCGTCTTTTCAGTTCCTGAAAGCTGTGCTCACATTGTGGAGTCCATTCGAACTTCTTATCTTTCTTGAGGAGTTCGGTTAGAGGTTTGGCAACTTTGGAGAAGTTCTCGACAAAGCGACGACAATAGCTCGCTAAGCCCAGAAAACTCCGAACTTGCTTGACCGATTCAGGTGGAGTCCAATTAAGGACGGCTTGAACTCGCTCAGGGTTAACAGCAATACCTTTACCAGATATTACATGACCCAGATAGGTCACTTCTGACAACCAGAATTCACATTTAGAAAATTTGGCATAAAGGCGATGTTCTCGAAGTTTCTTCAACACTAGCCTTAAATGTTCGGCATGTTCTTCCTCGTTCTTGGAGTAGATGAGTATATCATCGAGATAAACTACGACGAATTTATCCAAATACTCCATGAAGATTGAGTTCATTAACCGAGAAAAAGTGGCTGGAGCGTTGGTTAAACCGAAGGACATGACGGTGTACTCGTATTGGCCGTAACGAGTAACAAAGGCCGTTTTAGGGATGTCCCCGTTTCTGATTTTGATTTGATGGTAGCCCAACCTCAAATCCATCTTGGAGAAGACTGAGGATCCAGCGAGCTGATCATACAGGTCGTTGATCCTGGGAAGCGGATATTTGTTCTTGATTGTGACCAAATTGACAGGTCGGTAATCTACAACCATCCGGTCCGTACCATCCTTCTTCTTGACGAATAGGACGGGGCAAGCCCACGGAGATGAGCTAGGTCGGATGAAACCCTTTTTCAAGGACTCATCGAGTTGTTTCTTAAGCTCGGCTAGTTCTAGGGGTGCCATCTTATAAGGTCTTCTAGCAATCGGAACGGTTCCTGGAATGAGGTCTATTACAAACTCAACATCCCTGTCAGGTGGAACACCTGGCAATTCCTCTGGAAAGACATCCGGAAAGTCACAGACTACCGGAACGTCCTCAAGGTCTGGCAAAGGGCTGGCGTTAAGAGAATATAATTGTCGCTTGGCTATTCGGGTCAAGACATTGACTATCTTGCCCGAAGGGTGAGTGAGTTGAACAGTCCTAGAGAAGCAATCAATTTTGGCATGATGAGCTGACATCCAGTCCATACCCAAAATGATATTAATATCTGAAAATTTAAGGGCTATCAAAGAGGCAAGGAAAACAAGTCTGTCGACTTGGATTTCATTTCCATGGCTTACTCTAGAAGTTTGCCATTTGGACCCCGGAGTTTGAATTACCATAGAGGTTGGCATATCACCGAATGCGACGTTATGCAACGAGCATAATTTTCAGATATAAAAGAATGAGAGGCTCCTGTATCGAAAAGAACAGATGCCGGGTGGCAATTGACAAGAAGCGTACCGAGAACGACGTTGGGATCCTCTTGAGCTTCTTCGGCAGAGATACAGTTGACATGGCCACGTGAAGCGGTGACCGGCTTGGCGTGGAATATTTTTCCTGTCGGCTTGCCACGGCCAACAGCTTTAGCAGACTGGTTGGGGTTGGTCTGGGGACACTCACGCATATAGTGGCCAGATTCCCCACACTTGAAACAAGTCACGGAACTAGTACGTGGAGGAGCATTGTTGGTTGGACCTCCATAGGGCTTGGCCGGTGCAGACTGCTGAACGGGGCGAGGCGCCTGGAAGGATGGCCTCGGTGTGAACCTGGGTGGCAGGGCGGTGTTGGGTACCCACACGCGGCGCTTCTGAGGACCAGCACCGGATGAGGAACCCATATCACGGCCATGCTTGCGTGTTGCGTCATAGTCAGTCTGACCAGTTTCAGCACTGATGGCTTTGTTGACCAGTTTCTGAAAAGATGTGCACTCATGCAGACGGAGGTCACGACGAAGCTCAGGACTAAGTCCCTTACGGAACCTTGCTTGCTTCTTGGCATCAGTAGACACTTCCTCAGTTGCATATCGTGCGAGATTACCAAACTCCCTGCTGTAAGCATCCACAGAAAGTCGGCCTTGGGTGAAACTGCAAAATTCTTCACGTTTACGGTCCATGAGACCCTCCGGAATGTGATGTTCACGGAAAGCCTCACTGAACTCAGCCCAAGTAGTGACATGGCCCGCTGGGCGCATAGCTCCATAATTCTCCCACCATAGACTGGCGGGGCCTTCGAGATGATATGCAGCAAAGGTGACCTTGTCAGCCTCCGCTACCAGCGCGGAACGCAGTTTGTGAGAGATACTGCGAAGCCAGTCATCAGCGTCGAGAGGCTCGACGGAGTGGTGGAACGTGGGTGGATGTAATTTGATAAAATCACTGAGTGACACCACGTTAGTCCTCTGATGGTGTGCTGTGTTCTGTTCAATACGCTCCAACAAACGGTTGGTCTCCCGCTTGTTTCTCTCAGCTTCCATCATAACCTCGGCTAGGAAAGGAGGATGAGGCAGATTTTCATTCCTGCCTTCACTGCCTTCGGCCTGCTCTTGAGAAGCAGGGTTAGCGCGCGTGTTGACCATCCTAGGTAAACAAGACAATGATTTAGTCAGGATGATAAAATTCTGACATAGGATATAAAATGTAAGGTATAACTCGAAATGCAAGATGATCATCCGTATGACATGGTAGATACAGAAACTGCTGCTTTATTCCATCGTCATACACACCATACAGGGTTTAGTACAAGACCAAACAAGTACTATTACGGTGAAAGAGGATTACATCTCATCGGAGGCATTCCAAGCTCCTATACATTATTTTTCTACACCTCCGGAAAGAGTACAAACTAGGTCATATCCCACGAGTCACGCGGGACGATAGACGACACAGCTAGTGCAAACTAGTGATACTACCACTAACTCAGACCGATCCGTAGTAGTCCTCGTAGAAGTCACCTCCATAGCCTGGAAGCTCAACATGATCATCCGGAAACAGACGATCTCGCGGAGCTTGTGGACCATAGGGGCTAGGATGAGGCCTTGGACCAACAGACGGTGGCCTGCGGGGCCCGCGAGGTGGGGTGATGCCTCCTACATCACGCCAAACCATCACGTCCGGCAGAGCAGATCTCACAGGATAGAGATCGCGCATATCTGAGAATCCAGCTTGCACCGCCGGTGCGAACCGAGTCAAAGTGGCCCAGTGGTCAGCACGGGTATTGAAGAGCTCTAACCTCAAGGCCCGATTTTCACGGTCCTTATCCTCGAGCATCTCAGCAGTGGTGCGAGTCCGTGAATCCTCCTGAGTGGGGTCAGCATAAATAGCCTGGAGATACCCTTGTGCTCCCGGAAGTGATCCTGGCATATACCGGAAATCAGAGTCCCGAAATATACCAGATCTGACTCGCATAATGGTCATCATAGAGTAGGCGGCGTCCTGCACAGCCATCTCAATGGTAACCCCGAGTCCATAAGAGCAGTGAATAGGCTCGGTGGATCCAGGATAAGATGGAAATATCCTGACAGTGCAGAGATACTAGCTTTGATTAAGGTCTCGGAATTGCTCTTCGACCGTGTACTCAGGATACCAGCGGTATCCAGCCTCAGTCATTACCCTGACCAACTTGGCAGTATGGCCGGGTACATCTAGGCATCGAGTCAGGCGAACCACTTGATTGAGGTCGCGGGTGGCCATCTGAAAGCACAATCATAATGCAAAGGCATTAGAATTTCTAGCAAAATTTCGGCAGCATAACAGCTGTAAATGCTCAAGAAGGATTTGAGACATTTGGCAAAGGACTTCGTACACCCTCAACATCATCATATCAAAGTTCTGAATCCATTCTAAAAACATAATGTGGTAGTAGAACTGAACTAGGCTTGTATCCATCAAACTTATAAGGTACTACTGATTAGTAACACGTGATCCTGATAGAGAGAATAGGTCCTAATTCCTTATCCCCCGGTAGAAGAATGGACTGACTCAGATCAGAATGTCATGAGATAAAGGAGTAAAAAGAGCCTTACGTTCCATCCCACAAACAATTCCCCTACATATAACTAAAGAATTTCTAGACTCAACATCGACCAGTTTGGCTTGGAGAACCTACAGGCAGTCCGGCTCTGATGCCAACGCTGTCAGGACCCCGACTCAATGTCACATCAATCTAGCCGGTAACACCTCATATCACTTTGCAGCCTCACGCACGGTATCCCCACGGGTGTCGCCTTACCTTTGCCCAGGACCGTTTGCGCCTTTTGGCTCACGTATATGATAGTGTCGCTAGCATCCATATGATAAGGAGCCCGGGCTGACATGACTAGTCGTAAACCCAAAGTGGCACAGACTTACAGGGACAGGCATCCATGACCCAGCTTCGAACGTGTCGGTCTTCAGCAAGTGGGTCCGGGCTGTAGCACTGGGCTAGCAGGACTCCGGTAAACTGGGCTGTAGCGGGCTAACAGGACTCCGGTACTCAAAGCGTGACATTCCCCCGAAGGGACAGACACAGGAACGAAGAAGGACACATGCCGGCCAGCCTAAGTGTTCCAGAGCAGTAGCAAGCTACCATGGCTCAGCGGTAACACTAGGAGGCATTTCCCGGTAAGAGAGGCTACTAAAGATAAACAACTAGATAGTCAGATCCCACACATACCAAGCATTTCAATCATACACACAATATGCTCGATATGTGCAAATACAACGAAGCATCACAACATGACTCTACGACACAAGTACTTTATTTAAGGCTCAGAGGGCCATACATAACATACACAAAGGTACGGGTCTCACGACCCAACATACAAGTCATACAGTCATACAAACCAGCAGCGGAAGTAACTTGTCTGAGTACAGACAACTAGTAAAATAAAAGAGGCTTGGAAAGCCTAGCTATACTACGTGGTCCTTCACAAGCTCAGGGTCACCACCTGGGTCTTTAGCCTACTCGTTGATGTCAACGTCTACATAGAACCCATCAGAAGGGGTTGCAGCGTCTTCTGTAAAAATGTAAATTATAGCAACATGAGTACAAAGGGTACTCAGCAAGACTTACATCAGATCCTACATACATGCATATTATCAAGAAGGGTTGGTGGAGTTATTGCAGCAAGCCAGCTTTGACTCTTGGCTAGACTATCCTACGATACTCCAACTTGAAATGGTTTTGCGCACACGAGTCCACTACTCACCACTTCAATACACTACCGAGGATCCACCTCTGTCTTCCTACGGAAGAGCCATCCTCGGCACTCACACTTATCTTGAGGCTTTTAACAGTTTCCATTTACTTGTCTATGAACTGTATAGGCAACCAAGTAGTCCTTTACCGCGGACGCGACTATTCGAATAGATCATGTTAACCCTGCAGGGGTGTACTCCTTCATACACGCTCTCACCACTTACCGTCGTTTACACGACATGTACTCGGCAACCTTCAAGCGGAAGCCCAACGTGGGTGTCGGCCACGACCTACCTAACCACCTAAGCCTCCAGTCCAGGTTTATCGCCTATCCAGGTTCCATCCGCAGGGAGTCCGGCCGAGGTTTCCCATACGGCCCCGAACGATGTGAACAGGGTTCCCGAGATACCTAACGGGTATTCGGTACACCGTGCCACGTACCTACCGCATCACAGCCCACCCCTACGGTCAGCGCTGTCCACGGCCTCCAGTAGGCTACAAACACCAGAAACTACTTGCAACTCCTGGACGGAGAACTAGGGTGAATAAGAAGCCGAGAGGGTCCATTGGTTTCGGGCCCAATGCATGGTAGTAGCTGATTCTTAAATCACACATACAGATCTCAGTGCTTAAGGTCGGCTTCAATGAAACAACCCACCATGTAGTCCTACATGGCCTCTCATCGATACCTTTACCAAATCGTGTTCACCACACCACTCTCATTACCGACATAAACATTTCACTCTAGCCCATCACCCAGATGAACCAGACCTGACACGACTCTAAGCATAGCAGGCATAGCAAGGTAGGAACAACACATACATATGGCTCAAACAACTCCTACACATGCTAGTGGGTTTCATCTAGTTACTGTGGCAATGACAGGTCATGCAGAGGAAATGGGTTCAACTACCGTAGCACACAGCAGTTTGAAACGCGTTGTCTTAATGCAGTAAAAGAGAGCAGGAGCAAGAACATGGGATTGTATCGATATGATCAAATGGTTGGTTGCTTGCCTGATGGGTCGATGCACTGATACGGTTCTTCGTTAGGGTAATCACGGTACTCCTCGGAGGCAGAACCTGTCGCAAAGGACACCGATACACAACCATCACCAAACAATGTGCAACAATATGATGCATGCATGAAACATGGCAATATGAGTGTGTTGGGCTAATGCAACTAAAACCAGAAGGGTTTGAACAAATTTGAATCAAGGATTCAAATTTCAAATTCAAATATGGCCTTTTAAAGTGCTTTTCCTTGTTCTGCTTGAAACATCAATTTAACTTGTTTGATCATGCATGAAAATAGTACAGATGGATAGATTGGATTTTTCTGATCATTTTTCATATATAATTTGTCCAATTTGGAGTTACAGAATAAAAGTTATGAATTTTTGAAGTTTAAATAATATTCTGGAATTTCCTGATTTAATTTAAATCCAGAAATATAATTATTGCGCTAGCATGACGTCAGCATGATGTCAGTGGTCAACTGCGGCTGGCTGAGGTCAAACCTGACGTGTGGGGCCCACACGTCAGTGACAGGGGGGGTAAACAGAGTTAAATTAATCCTAATTACTAATTAGTGGCGCTGGGGCCCACTGGTCAGTGTCAGGGGGTTAACTAACAGTGGTTAGCGCTAATGATGTCCACCTGGCCGACGGGGCCCACGCGTCAGTGACCCTGGGGGGGTCAAACCCCAGGTCGGACAAGTCAAACCCCACCGGCGACATGACGCCGGCGAGGTCCGAGACGGCGGCGTGATGCGGGATCGCGCTACAGGGCATGGGCGAGGCTGTGCTTGGGCTCGTTGGAGAGCCCTTGCTCCCGCGCGTCGAACGGTGGTGGTGGCCGGGCCTGAGGTGGCCGGAGTCGACGGCGGCGAGCTCGGCTGCGGCCGCCGGAGTTCGGTCGTGCACGGAAACGGGGTTGGAGCTCGAAGGCGAGCTAAGCGAGGCGCTAGGGATGCTCTACGGAGCCTTACGAACTCGTTGGACTCGCCGGGGTGACCAAATGGTCACCGGAGCTGCGTCGACGGCGAGCTCGGCGACGGCGGAGGTTCGGCCGTGGTGGGGAGGAGGCTGCGGTGAGGGAACGAGGGGGAGAAGAGGGGTAAACGGTGGCGTAGCTCACCGCGGTTGCAGTGGGCGTCGAAGCGGGCTCGGGGACGCGCTGGAGATGGCGAATCGACGGCGACGGTGGTCGGAGTCCGAGGAGGGGAACGGCGACGTGACGGCGATGCAGGGCTTCCGGAGACCCGTGGAGCGGTGGGGAGGAAGAGGAGGTCGAGGCGGAGCTCCTGAGCTAGTCGGGGGAGCGAGGGGTGGCCGGAGTCGGCTGCTATGGCGAACGGCGGCGACGGTGGTGTTCGGCCGTGTGAGAGAGAGAGCGAGGGAGAGGAGGAGAGAGCCGAGGGCGAGTGAGAGAGAGCAGGGGGGGAGGCGTGGCGTCGTCCAGGGCATCGAGGCGAGGAGGGGAGGGCAGGCAGGCAGGGAGAGAGGTGGCGTGGCGCGGTGGAGCGCGCGCGCGCCGGCCACACTCCCCTCCCTCTGTCGGGACGAAGACGACAGAGGAGGGAGGCGGGCTGGGCCGCCTACTGGCTGGGCCGGCCAGCTGGCTGGGCTGCACAGGGAGGAGCCGAGGTAAGTTTCTCCCTTTATTTTTTTTCTGTTTTTCTAATTTCTGACATTTGTTTTAATTTAAATAATATATTAAATCATTTATTTAACTTATGCCAAATTTTTTCAGGGGCTAGATATATTATTCCAGAGCTCCTTTATAATTGGCATAATATTTGGACATATATTTATATATATAGAAATATATTTCCAAAGCAAATATTTATGCATTAATTCCAAATGCCCAAAATAAATGTCCATGAGCCACTAAAAATATTGGTTTGATTTTTATCTCTGTCCAATATTTTCAAAGATCAACATGAGCATTTTCTTGGACCCTTTTGGAGAAATTTTTATTTGGGTCATTTTCAAAATGATTCTGAGGGTTTCACAGATCCCCATTTCAAGTTTCTGATGAAAGAGTAAACATGATGCAACACTCTAATGCATGACTAGCTAGGGTGTGACATCATCACTATCACGCATATCTTCTTCATTGTCTGATGGAGGTGGAGGCTCTTCCTCATCGTCAGCGTCTTCATTTAACTTTTCAAGCATATTTATGTCTCTTTGATTCACAACTGCCTCACCATCAATCCGTGCACCGTCGTCGTTTGGGTCCAGGTCAAGATAACCCAAGTCATCATCCTCGTTGTTTTGGACCACGTCATCATGTTCCTCTTGATAGAACACTCCCTCGTATGTCATGGGGTTTATGTTGTAGTAATCATCATCGTTCGGGTTCGGTAGCTTACCATGTGGCGACACCTTGAACACAACTTCCCAACCCTTTAGGTACTCTTTCTGGCATGGGTAAGGCAGATAATATACTTGTGTGGCCTGGGTAGCGGCGATAAAGAGATCAGCTCCGGCATAGACGGTTGATGGTTTAAGTTCAACTAAACCAACAGAAGGCGTATGTCTCAGACCCTTTTTGGGGTCGAACCATCGGCATTTGAACACAGTGAGACTTAGGTGTTCGCGGCCACGTTTGAGTGTAAGCTCGTATATTTTTCCTACCCTTCCGTAGTAATCTACTTTATTATCTCGTTCAGTGAAGACTCCGATATTTATGGTTTTGGGATCAGGCCGACTGTTCTGGTGCTCCTCTGTATGGAAGCGATACCCATTCACATCATACTTTTGGCATGTCATGACGGCAGGGTCAAAACCCATGGAAACCCATCTCAATTCTTCATCCATTGATTTGGTCGGATCATTTCCCTACAAGTTTAATTGAAATTATAGGGTGCATGAGTTTATTTGAAATTATAGGGTGCATGAGTTTAATTGAAATAGGTAATAGGGAAGTGTGAAAAATTACTTTCTCCATGAACCACACAACGAAAATTTTCCTTCCATCAGCACCCTCTCGGAGAAGAGCAAGTGCCTCCGCTTTAGTAGGAGGCAGCATTCCCGTCCATTCTTCTTCAACGAATCGACTACAATAAGAAAAGCGGTATAAGAACTAGGCAAAGTGAACATAAAGAATTGACTAAAAGAATGGTGCAAAGGTATTACCTCATCCACTCATCCTCAACTTCCTTGATGTTGTGCAAGATATAGAACATGACATCCTCCCACTCATCTCATGGCATGAGATAAGGTGTCGAGCATCCAGCCCTGCCACCTTGCCCGATGAATAGAGGCAACTTGGGTTTATACTTGGGTTCTTCTGTATTGTATCGAGACACCTTATTGTGCAACGTGGGAACATGGTCCGGATAGTAGGCTATCATGAGGTCTGCCACCTCCTCTAGGATAACTGCCTCAGCTATGGAAGCTTCAATCTTAGCTTTGTTTCCACATTTCTGTCTCAGATGCTTGTTTTGTCTCTCAGGGCCGTATTGCCAACGATTCTGCACAGGGCCCCCCAACAATACCTCGTTCGCGAGGTGCAAAATGAGATGTGTCATCGGAGTAAAGAAGTCTGGCGGGAAGATTTTCTCTAGCTTGCATATCAACTCCGACGCCTTCTTATGCATTTCTTTTATCTTCTCAGGACATACTTCTTTAGCACAAAGCGTGCGGAAGAAATGGCTTAACTCCGCAAGCACACGCCAGACACGCTCGGGAACATAGCCCCGAACCATCACCGGCATAATCCACTCAATCCATACATGATAGTCATGACTCTTGAGCCCGGTCACTCTGCCCGTTGAAAGATTGACCCCCTTACTTATATTCGACGCATAACCATCAGTGAACTTCACGACGTGTTTCAGCCACTTGAATGCCTCCATCTTATGATCCTTTTTAAGTACGAAGTCAGCATCTGGCTTGAACCAAGATTTTCGACTGCCTGTGGGAGGCTGCATGTGTAGACATGGTCTATCACAAATATTCTGTTGATCGACTCTAGCATTAACATTATCCTTTGTCTTATCAGGAATGTTGAGGATCATGCGAAAAAGGGACTCTGCGACATTCTTTTCGGTGTGCATCACGTCTATGTTGTATGGAAGTTTGAGGTCCTTAAAATAGGGAAGCTGCATGAAGGGGGTAATATGAGTCCAGTTGTGCGTCTCACCATATCCTTCAAAACATTTTTCCCTTTACCTTTTCCTTTGCCCTCGCCCTCGTCTTCGCCTGTGGCTTTGCCTTTGCCTTTGCCTTTCCCTTCACCGGCAGGCTTAATAGCTTTCAGCTGAGCAAGCACATCCGCACCAGAAAACGTTGGAATCTCATTTACTTCATGGAAAACTTTGCCTTTTGTGAAGTTCTTCTTGTCTTCCCTATCAGGATGGTCTGGAGGGAGGAACTGTCGATGCAGGTCAAATGCAACATACTTGCCACCCTTCTTCAGCCAAATGAAAATCAAGGCTTGCATGCACACTAGGCAAGGCATCTTTCCACTTGTACACCATCCGCAGAACAGGGCATAACCGGGAAAGTCATGCATGCAATATTGTAGCCAAACTTTCATCAAGAAATTTTTCTGCAGATGTCGGTCGCATGTCAACCTCGGGAAGTACCAAGAATGGTGCAAATCATCCACCAACGGCTGCATAAACACACTCAAATTCTTCCCCGGATATTCAGGCCCCGGAATTATAAGCGACAGGAACATGGTCTTGCGTTGCATTATGGCGTCGGGAGAGAGATTGAGCGGAATAACAAATACGGGCCAACAGCTGTATGGATTAGATGACATACCATATGGATTGAACCCATCACCTGTTATAGCAATTCTGACATTCCCAGCCTCGGCTACTTCCTCCGGGTACTCTATATCGAATGACTTCCATGCTTCACCTCCTGATGGATGTACAATTTTTTTGGATTGTACCTTTTCCCTTCCTTGTGCCACTTCATCATTTTGGCAGCCTCCTCGGTGATGAAAAGGCGCTGTAGTCTTTTTATAAAATCAAGATACCGAAGAACCTTCACAGGGATTTTTAGCTGCTGCTTCTGACCATGCTTATCGACCACCTCAATATACCGAGAGGAACCGCACTTCCTACAGTACTTGTCATCCGCATACTCATGCCTAAACAAAAGGCAATTTTTTGGACAAACATGTATTTTCTCATAGTCCATGGAGAGCGCCTTCATGATTTTCTTTGTAGTGTACATGGTTTTCGGCAGTTCATGGCCCTCAGGCAGGCTGTTAGCCCATACTCCTAGAAATGCTTCGAAGCAACCTTGGCTACAGCCGTACTCAGCCTTGACTGCCATCAGTTGCGAGATGACATCCAGCACAGACAGCTTGGCACCCTCATAGAGAGGTTTCTTTGACGAGGCCAAGATTTCCAGGAAGGCCTTTGCGGTTTCCTCCGGCTCCTCCGGTTCATTCGCTGAATGTGACGGAGGTGTCAGCTGTGCAGCAAAGACATCATCTAGCATGTCTCTAACCCCATTGTCCTCATAACCAGCGACGCGTTGTCGTATCACATCCTCTCTACCACGGTCCCGCTGGGCAAAGTTTATCGGCATATTAAAGTTGGGCATAAATCCATGCGTGCGAAGGTGCTTAGTCATCTCACTCTTATCTCTGCGGATACGTCTCTTACATCTGGCACACGGGCATTCTGGCAGCATCCTCATTGGACTACGGAATATCTCTTTCAAAAACACATCAGTTTTCTCGACCCACTCTGTTGTTACTTGATTCCGACGGAAAAACCCACTATACATCCACTGATTATCTGCCATCTCTGCTTTATTGTAAGCCAGACAACAAAATTAAGGATTCATTTAAATTACTCACATCAATAAATTTTTTACAAGGTTGACGAGAAATGACATTTAATCCACCTACATCTCTAATAGGTAAATATGGGTCCTAATCCCACCCAAGAATGTGTAGATTGAGTACGTTGTCCATGCTCTACCCCATTCCGAGGCAAAATTTCGGCAGCACCTCCCCGCTGTTCTCCAAATACACGTCTCGCCAAAATGCCGAGAGAATGTGCATCCGGAGAACAACAAGGAGGCGCCGCCGAAATCCTGTCTCGGAACGGGGTAGAGCATGAACAACGTACCCAATCTACACATCCTCGGGCTATCCGTGGAAAGCGCTGGACAATCCGAAAGAGCTGCGGTGATAAATATGCAATTGAATGCATATTTATCGATGCAACCCTTTCGGACAGGAGAACTAGGTTACGCGACTTGATGTGAAAATTTAATCTAGTGACATGGAAAAAAAGTGGACGAGGTCATGGAATTGTTGCTCACCCTCCGATGTAGTCGATCAAAGGAGAGGGACGATCGTGGACCAACACATCCAATGTCGACAATCACTCCACAAAGATGGAACACCACAAATCCTGTTAATTACACCGAGTGAAAAAAATTTAGGTCATCACCTCACATTAAGCATTGATACTTTTAACTATGAAAAACAATCATGTTTCGTCAAGTGTCAAATTTTGTCCTCCAATTTTTTTAGCAAGATCATCATGATTAAATAACCACTCATCATATCATAATTTTGCAGCACATCTCACATAGCTACTTAACATTAAGCACTGACACTTAAAACTATGAAAAAAATTCATATTTTGTCAAGTGTCAAATTTTGTCCGGTTCAATTTTCTTGACAAGATCATCATGATAAAAATAATCACTCATCTTATACCAATCTTAGAGCACATCTCAAATGACAAGATCATCATGATAAAAATAATGCAACCTAACAATCTAACATCCCAACATCCAACATTCATCTATATATCAACCTAACAACCTAACATCTAACATCTAACCTAACAATCTAACATCCAACATCCATTCATCCATCCAACAGTAGAAAAATGCAAAAAATGAAAAAAAAAACGTAGCTCACTGAGAGGGGCGTGGCAGGGGGCGCGGCGGTGGAGGGGATGGTGAGGCAGGGGCGGTCGGGGACGGGAGGGACGGGGCCGGACGGAGTCGCGGCCGGCTCTAGGAGCCGCGGCCGGCTGCAGGAGCACCGGCGGGGTCGGGAGAGGCCGGGGCAGCTGC
>NC_041384.1:13866959-13909071 GCF_002162155.2 Triticum dicoccoides | reverse complement strand
GGCGGGTGTGGAGGCGAGGGCGGCGACGCGGGTGTGGAGGCGGGGGAGGGCGGCGGCAGGGGTGGGGTGTGCGGTGGCGGCGACAGGGGGCGTGGTGGAGTGGGAGGTGCGGCGGCAGGGGAGGGGTGTGCGGTGGTGGCGGCATGTCGGGGTGGGGGTGCGGCGGCGGCGCAGGTCAGGGTCGGGGGGTGCGGCGGCGGCGCAGGTCGGGTGTGGGGGAGAGAATGAGTGGATGAGGGTCGCCCTGCGAATGGATAAGGTGAACTAAGCCGTCGGCATAGGTGAGGGCGCCACGTGGCACCTACGCCGACGGCTTAGCCGTAGCCATATTTTTTTCTTTTTATTATCCACGTCACCGATCCGCGTAGAAGCTTTCGTATCGCCACAGCTATGCCGTCGGCATATTTTTATTTTTACTTTTCTTATTTTATATAATTTTTTAATGTTTTCTTATACTTATATCTATCCTTTTTAATTTCATATATATTTTTTTATTTTTTATAGTTATATTTTCCTTTTTTTATTTTTTATGTATTATAATTACATATAGATTTTTTATTTTTTTAACCGCTCGGCCCTCTCCTCTCCTGAAACCACACACACGGGAGGGGAGGGGAGGCGCCGAACTCGAGCAGCTTCGTCCGCCAAGGCCGTGGCCTAGTCACGGGTATGGGAGCGCCATGGCCGTCGCCTCGCGTGCTCGATGTGGAGCTTAGTCCGCCAGGTGAGTGAAGGGGGAGGGGGTCGTCGATGATGGGGGTGGGGGTGGGGGTGGGGGCGGGGGTAGCTTAGTTCGTCAGGTGAGTGAAGGGGGAAGGGGTCGTTGACAGAGGGACACCTGGGAGCAACATCCGGGCCAAACCCGCAGCTACATCCCCTCTGTGTAGACCCGACGCGTCCGTTTCCCCCCTCCAGGTGCTGGCGGCGGCGCCGTCTCTGAGGGGGGGCACACCCCGGACACGCGTGTCGGGCGTTTGCAACCGCCACAACACTTCCAGACTTGTGAGAGGCCGCCTACGCAAGATTTGGCGGCATGCTAGCCATCGGAGGCCGCCGACCACAGCCGTAGACGCGCGAAGGGCAATCCGCGTAGAGGGAATTTTTCGGATACTTCTCCATCACCAAAAATTATGAAAAAATACCATCGTTCCTATAGCACATGTGCCCACGTCGTGCAAAAAAACTCATGATTATCGCGCTCCGAGTATTTAATAATATTCACGCCGCATCGTTACCGCAGAACGTCTACTACCGTGTCATCGCCGTCCGTGAGGGGGGACACGCCCCGGAGACGCGTGCCGCCTCTTCGGACATGCCACCACACCACCCCGCATGTATGAGGGCCCGGTGCGACGCTCCGGTGGCATTGCTACCCCCCAGGGCCCCCGTCCTTCCTAACCCTGTAGCGTTTGACCACGGGATCTAGTCCTTTGACTTTGCATGGACGGGCTTTGACCAGTGGACCTCCCCACCCGGTTGTGTTAGGTCAGCCCATAGGAACACTTTGGAGCAACATCCGGGCCAGACCCACAGCAAGATCCCCGCCGTGTAGACCCGACGCGTCCGTTTCCCACCTCCAGGTGTCGGCGCGGCCCCGTCCGTGAGGGGGGCACACCCCGGACACACGTGTCGGGCGTTTGCAACCGCCACAACACTTCCAGACCTGTGAGAGGCCGCCTACGCAAGATTTGGCGGCATGCTAGCCCCCGGAGGCCGCCGACCACAGCCGTAGACGTGCGAAGGGCAATCCGCGTAGAGGGAATTTTTTGGATACTTCTCCATCACCAAAAATTATGAAAAAATACCATCGTTCCTATAGCACATGTGCCCACGTCGTGCAAAAAAACTCATGATTTTATCGCGCTCCGAGTATTTAATAATATTCACGCCGCATCGTTACCGCAGAACGTCTACTACCGTGTCATCGCCGTCCGTGAGAGGGGCCACGCCCCGGAGACGCGTGCCGCCTCTTTGGACATGCCACCACACCACCCCGCATGTATGAGGGCCCGGTGCGACTCTCCGGTGGTATTGCTACCCCCCACAGGGCCCCCGTCCCGCCTAACCCTGTAGCGTTTGACAACGGGATCTAGCCCTTTGACTTTGCACGGACGGGCTTTGACCAGCGGACCTCCCCACCCGGTTGTGTTAGGTCAGCCCATAGGAACACTTTGGAGCAACAACTCGGCCAGACCCACAGCAAGATCCCCTCCGTGTAGACCCGACGTGTCCGTTTCCCCCTTCCAGGTGCCGGCGGCGGCGCCGTTCGTGAGGGGGGCACACCACGGACACGCGTGCCGGGCGTTTGCAACCGCCACAACACTTCCAGACTTGTGAGAGGCCGCCTACGCAAGATTTGGCGGCATGCTAGCCCCCGGAGGCCGCCGGCCACAGCCGTAGACGCGCGAAGGGCAATCCACGTAGAGGGAAATTTTCGGATACTTCTCCATCACCAAAAATTATGAAAAAATACCATCGTTCTTATAGCACATGTCCCCACGTCGTGCAAAAAAACTCATGATTTTATCGCGCTCCGAGTATTTAATAATATTCACGGCGCATCGTTACCGCAGAACGTCTACTACCGTGTCATCACCGTCCGTGAGGGGGGCCACGCCCCGGAGACGCGTGCCGCCTGTTCGGACATGCCACCACGCCACCCCGCATGTATGAGGGCCTGGTGCGACGCTCCAGTGGCATTGCTACCCCCCACAGGGCCCCCGTCCCGCCTAACCCTGTAGCGTTTGACCACGGGATCTAGCCCTTTGATTTTGCACGCACGGGACTTGACCAGTGGACCTCCCCACCCGGTTGTGTTAGGTCAGCCCATAGGAACACTTTGGAGCAACATCCGGGCCAGACCCACAGCAAGTTCCCCTCTGTGTAGACCCGACGCGTCCGTTTCCCCCTTCTAGGTGCCGTTGGCGGCGCCGTCCGTGAGGGGGGCACACTCCGGACACGCGTGCCGGGCGTTTGCAATCGCCACAACACTTCCAGACTTGTGAGAGGCCGCCTACACAAGATTTGGCGGCATGCTAGCACCCGGAGAACGCCGGCCACAGCCCTAGACGCGCGAAGGGCAATCGGCGTAGAGGGAATTTTTCGGATACTTCTCCATCACCAAAAATTTTGAAAAAAATACCATCGTTCCTATAGCACATGTGCCCACGTCGTGCAAAAAAACTCATGATTTTATCGCTCTCCGAGTATTTAATAATATTCACGCCGCATCGTTACCGCAGAACGTCTACTACCGTGTCATCGCCGTCCGTGAGGGGGGACACGCCCCGGAGACGCGTGCCGCCTCTTCGGACATGCCACCACACCACCCCGCATGTATGAGGGCCCGGTGCGATGCTCCGGTGGCATTGCTACCCCCAGGGCCCCCGTCCCGCCTAACCCTATAGCGTTTGACCACGGGATCTAGCCCTTTGACTTTGCATGGACGGGCTTTGACCAGCGGACCTCCCCACCCGGTTGTGTTAGGTCATCCCATAGGAACAATTTGGACCAACATCCGGGCCAGACCCACAGCAAGATCCCCGCCGTGTAGACCCGACGCGTCCGTTTCCCACCTCCAGGTGTCGGCGGCGGCGCCGTCCGTGAAGGGGGCACACCCCGGACACGCGTACCGGGCATTTGCAACCGCCACAACACTTCCAGACTTGTGAGAGGCCGCCTACGCAAGATTTGGCGGCATGCTAGCCCCCGGAGGCTGCCGACCACAGCCGTAGACGCGCGAAGGGCAATCCGCGTAGAGGGAATTTTTTGGATACTTCTCCATCACCAAAAATTGTGAAAAAATACCATCATTCCTATAGCACATGTGCCCACGTCGTGCAAAATACTCATTATTTTATCGCGCTCCGAGTATTTAATAATATTCACGCCGCATCGTTACCGCAGAACGTCTACTACCGTGTCATCGCCGTGCGTGAGGGAGGCCACGCCCTGAAGACGCGTGCCGCCTCTTCAGACATGCCACCACACCACCCCGCATGTATGAGGGCCCGGTGCGACTCTCCGGTGGTATTGCGACCCCCCACAGGGCCCCCGTCCCGCCTAACCCTGTAGCGTTTGACAATGGGATCTAGCCCTTTGACTTTGCACGGACGGCTTTGACCAGCGGACCTCCCCACCCGGTTGTGTTAGGTCAGCCCATAGGAACACATTGGAGCAACATCCGGGCCAGACCCACAGCAAGATCCCCTCCGTGTAGACCCGACGCGTCCATTTCCCCCTTCCGGGTGCCGGCGGCGGCGCCGTCCGTGAGGGGGGGCACACCCCGGACGCGCGTGCCGGGCGTTTGCAACCGCCACAACACTTCCAGACTTGTGAGAGGCCGCCTACGCAAGATTTGGCGGCATGCTAGCCCCCGGAGGGCGCCGGCCACAGCCGTAGACGCGCGAAGGGCAATCCACGTAGAGGTAATTTTTCGGATACTTCTCCATCACCAAAAATTATGAAAAAATACCATCGTTCCTATAACACATGTGCCCACGTCGTGCAAAAAAACTCATGATTTTATCGCGCTCCGAGTATTTAATAATATTCACGCCGCATCGTTACCGCACAACGTCTACTACCGTGTCATCGCCGTCCGTGAGGGGGGCCACGCCCTGGAGACGCGTGCCGCCTGTTCGGACATGCCACCACACCATCCCGCATGTATGAGGGCCTGGTGCGATGCTCCGGTGGCATTGCTACCCCCCACAGGGCCCCCGTCCCGCCTAACCCTGTAGCGTTTGACCACGGGATCTAGCCCTTTGACTTTGCACGGACGGGATTTGACCAGTGGACCTCCCCACCCGGTTGTGTTAGGTCAGCCCATAGGAACACTTTGGACCAACATCCGGGCTAGACCCACAGCAAGATCCCCTCCGTGTAGACCCGACGCGTCCGTTTCCCCCTTCCAGGTGCCGGTGGCGGCACCGTCCGTGAGGGGGGCACACCCCGGACACGCGTGTCGGGCGTTTGCAACCGCCACAACACTTCCATACTTGTGAGAGGCCGCCTGCACAAGATTTGGCGGCATGCTAGCACCCGGAGAACGCCGGCCACAGCCCTAGACGCGCGAAGGGCAATCCGCGTAGAGGGAATTTTTCGGATACTTCTCCATCACCAAAAATTATGAAAAAATACCATCATTCCTGTAGCACATGTGCCCACGTCGTGCAAAAAAACTCATGATTTTATCGCTCTCCGAGTATTTTATAATATTCACGCCGCATCGTTACCGCAGAACGTCTACTACCGTGTCATCACCGTCCGTGAGGGGGCCACGCCCCGGAGACGCGTGCCGCCTGTTCGGACATGCCCCCACACCACCCCGCATGTATGAGGGGCCGGTGCGACACTTCGGTGGCATTGCTACCCCCCACAGGGCCCCCGTCCCGCCTAACCCTGTAGCGTTTGACAACAGGATCTAGCCCTTTGACTTTGCACGGACGGGCTTTGACCAGCGGACCTACCCACCCTGTTTTGTTAGGTCAGCCCATAGGAACACATTGGAGCAATATCCGGGCCAGACCCACAGCAAGATCCCCTCCGTGTAGACCCGACGCGTCCGTTTCCCCCTTCCTGGTGCCGGCGGCGGCGCCGTCCGTGAGGGGGGGCACTCCCCGGACACGCGTGCCGGGCGTTTGCAACTGCCACAACACTTCCAGACTTGTGAGAGGCCGCCTATGCAAGATTTGGCGGCATGCTAGCCCCGGAGGCCGCCGGCCACAGCCGTAGACGCGCGATGGGCAATCCGCGTAGAGGGAATTTTTCGGATACTTCTCCATCACCAAAAAGTATGAAAAAATACCATCGTTCATATAGCACCTGTGCCCACATCGTGCAAAAAAACTCATGATTTTATCGTGCTCAAAGTATTTAATAATATTCACGCCGCATCGTTACCGCAGAACGTCTACTACCGTGTCATTGCCGTCTGTGAGGGGGCCACGCCCCGGAGACGCGTGCTGCCACTTCGGACATACCACCACACCACCCCGCATGTATGAGGGCCCGGTGCGACGCTCCGGTGGCATTGCTACCCCTAGGGCCCTCGTCCCGCCTAACCCTGTAGCATTTGACCACGGGATCTAGCCCTTTGACTTTGCACGGACGGGCTTTGACCAGCGGACCTCCCCACCCGGTTGTGTTAGGTCAGCCCATAGGAACACTTTGGAGGAACATCCGGGCCAGACCCACAGCAAGATCCCCGCCGTGTAGACCCGACGCGTTTGTTTCCCCCTTCCAAGTGCCGGCGGCGGTGCCGTCTGTGAGGGCGGCACACCCCGGACACGCGTGCCGGGCATTTGCAACCGCCACAACACTTCCAGACTTGTGAGAGGCCACCTACGCAAGATTTGGCGGCATGCTATCCCCCGGAGGCCGCCGGCCACAACCGTAGACGCGCAGAGGGCAATCCGCGTAGAGGGAATTTTTCGGATACTTCTCCATCACCAAAAATAATGAAAAATACCATCGTTCCTATAGCACATGTGCCCACGTTGTGCAAAAAACTCATGATTTTATCGCGCTCCGAGTATTTAATAATATAAACGCCGCATCGTTACCGCAGAATGTCTACTACCGTGTCATTGCCGTCCGTGAGGGGGGCCACGCCCCGGAGACGCGTGCTGCCTCTTCGGACAAGCCACCACACCACCCCGCATGTATGAGGGCCCGGTGCGATGCTCCGGTGGCATTGCTACCCCCCAGGGCCCCCGTCCCGCCTAACCCTGTAGCGTTTGACCACGGGATCTAGCCCTTTGACTTTGCACGGACGGGCTTTGACCAGCGGACCTCCCCACCCGGTTGTGTTAGGTCAGCCCATAGGAACACTTTGGAGCAACATCCGGGCCAGACCCACAGCAACATCCCCTCCGTGTAGACCCGACGCGTCCGTTTCGCCCTTCCAGGTGCTGGCGGCGGCGCCGTCCGTGAGGGGGGGCACACCCCGGACACGTGTGCCGGGTGTTTGCAACCGCCACAACACTTCCAGACTTGTGAGAGGCCGCCTACGCAAGATTTGGCGGCATGCTAGCCCCGGAGGCCGTCGGCCACAGCCGTAGACGCGCGAAGGGCAATCCGCGTAGAGGGAATTTTTCGGTTACTTCTCCATCACCAAAAAAAATGAAAAAATACCATCGTTCCTATAGCACATGTGCCCACGTCGTGCAAAAAAACTCATGATTTTATCGAGCTCCGAGTATTTAATAATATTCATGCCGCATCGTTACTGCAGAACATCTACTACCGTGTCATCGCCGTCCGTGACGGGGGCCACGCCTCGGAGACGCGTGCCGCCTCTTCGGACATGCCACCACACCACCCCGGATGTATGAGGGCCCGGTGCGATGCTCCGGTGGCATTGCTACCCCCAGGGCCCCTGTCACGCCTAACCCTGTAGCGTTTGACCACGGGATCTAGCCTATTGACTTTGCACGGACGGGCTTTGACCAGCGGACCTTCCCACCCGGTTGTGTTAGGTCAGCCCATAGGAACACTTTGGAGCAACATCCATGCCAGAGCCACAGCAAGATCCCCTCCGTATAGACCCGACGCGTCCATTTCCCCCCTCTAGGTGCCGGCGGCGGCGCCGTCCGTGAGGAGGGCACACCCCGGACACGCGTGCCGGGAATTTGCAACCGCCACAACAGTTCCAGACTTGTGAGAGACCGCCTACGCAAGATTTGGCGGCATGCTAGCCCCCGGAGGCCGCCGGCAACAGCCGTAGACGCGCGGAGGGCAATCCGCGTAGAGGGAATTTTTCGGATACTTCTCCATCACCAAACATTATGAAAAAATACCATCATTCCTATAGAACATGTGCCCACGTCGTGCAAAAAACTCATGATTTTATCGCGCTATGAGTATTTAATAATATTAACGCCGCATCGTTACCACAGAACATCTACTACCGTGTCATCGTCGTCCGTGAGGGGGGCCATGCCCCGGAGACGCGTGCCGCCTATTCGGACCTGCCACCACACCACCCCGCATGTATGAGGGCCCAGTGCGATGCTTCGGTGGCATTGCTACCCCCCAGGGCCCCCGTCCCGCCTAACCCTGTAGCGTTTGACCACAAGATTTAGCCCTTTGACTTTGCACGGACGGGCTTTGACCAGCGGACCTCCCCACCCGGTTGTGTTAGGTCTGCCCATAGGAACACTTTGGAGCAACATCCGGGCGAGACTCACAGCAAGATCCCCTCCGTGTAGACCCGACGCGTCCGTTTCCCCCTTCTAGGTGTCGGCGACGGCGCCGTCCGTGAGGGGGGGCACACCCCGGACACGCGTGCCGGGCGTTTGCAACTGCCACAACACTTCCAGACTTGTGAGAGGCCGCCTACGCAAGATATGGCGGCATGCTAGCCCCCGAAGGCCGCCGGCCACAGCCGTAGACGCGCGGGGGGCAATCCACGTAGAGGGAATTTTTCGGATACTTCTCAATCACCAAAAATTATGAAAAAAATACCATCGTTCCTATAGCACATGTGCCCACGTTGTGCAAAAAAACTCATGATTTTATCACGCTCCGAGTATTTAATAATATTCACCCCGCATCGTTACCGCAGAATGTCTACTACCGTGTCATCGTCGTCCGTGAGGGGGGCCACGCCCCGGAGACGCGTGCCGCCTCTTTGGACATGCCACCACACCACCCCGCATGTATGAGGGCCCGGTGCGATGCTCCAGTGGCATTGCTACCCCCCAGGGCCCCCGTCCCGCCTAACCCTGTAGCATTTGACCACGGGATCTAGCCCTTTGACTTTGCACGGATGGGCTTTGACCAGCGGACCTCCCCACCCGGTTGTGTTAGGTCAGCCCATAGGAACACTTTGGAGCAACATCCGGGCCAGACCCACAGCAAGATCCCCTCCGTGTAGACCCGACGCTTCTGTTTCCCCCCTCCATGTGCCGGCGGCGGCGCCGTCCGTGATGGGGGGCACACCCCGAACACGCGTGCCGGGCGTTTGCAACCACCACAACACTTCCAGACTTGTGAGAGGCAGCCTACGCAAGATTTGGCAGCATGCTAGCCCTCGGAGGCCGCCGGCCACAGCCATAGATGCCCGAAGGGCAATCCGCGTAAAGGGCACTTTTCGGATACTTCTCCATCACCAAAAATTATGAAAAAATACCATTGTTCCTATAGCACATGTGCCCACGTCGTGCAAAAAAAAACTCATGATTTTATCTCTCTCTGAGTATTTAATAATATTCACGCCGTATCGTTACCGCAGAACGTCTACTACCGTGTCATCGCCGTCCATGAGGGGGCCACATCCCCGAGACGCGTGCCGCCTCTTCGGACATGCCACCACACCACCCCGCATGTATGAGGGCCCGGCGCGATACTCCGGTGGCATCGCTACCCCCTAGGGCCCTGCTACGTCTCGAGCTAGCATTGGTTTTCCCCGAAGAGGAGGGGGTGATGCAGCACAGTAGCGTAAGTATTTCCCTCAGTTTTTGAGAACCAAGGTATCAATCCAGTCGGAGGTCACGCGCAAGTCCCTCGTACCTGCACAAAATGGTAGCAACTCGCAACCAACGCTTAGGGGTTGTCAATCCCTTCACGGTCACTTACGAGAGTGAGATCTGATAGAGATAATATTTTTGGTATTTTTGGTATAAAGATGCAAAGTGAAAAGTAAAAGCAAAACAAGTAAAATAAAGTAATGGAGATTGATATGATGAGAATAGACCCGGGGGCCATAGGTTTCACTAGTGGCTTCTCTCAAGAGCATAGATATTCTACGGTGGGTGAACAAATTAATGTTGAGCAATTGGTAGAATTTAGCATAGTTATGAGGTTATCTAGGTATGATCATGTATATAGGCATCACGTCCGTGACAAGTAGACCGACTCCTACCTGCATCTACTACTATTACTCCACTCATCGACCGCTATCCAGCATGCATCTAGAGTATTAAGTTAAAAACAGAGTAACGCCTTAAGCAAGATGACATGATGTAGAGGAATAAATTCATGCAATATGATAAATACCCCATCTTGTTATCCTCGATGGCAACAATACAATACGTGCCTTGCAACTCTTTCTGTCACTGAGTAAGGACACCGCAAGATTGAACCCAAAGCTAAGCACTTCTCCCATTGCAAGAACTACCAATCTAGTTGGCCAAACCAAACGGATAATTCGAAGAGACTTGCAAAGATAACTCAATCATACATAAAAGAATTCAGAGAAGATTCAAATATTATTCATAGATAAGTTGGATCATAAACCCACAATTCATCGGTCTCAACAAACACACCGCAAAAAAGAAGATTACATCGAATAGATCTCCACGAGAGAGGGGGAGAACATTGTATTGAGATCCAAAAAGAGAGAAGAAGCCATCTAGCTACTAGCTATGGACCCGAAGGTATGAAGTAAACTACTCACACTTCATCGGAAGGGCTATGGTGTTGATGTAGAAGCCCTCCGTGATGGATGCCCTCTCCGGCGGAGCTCCGGAACAGGCCGGAAGCTGGGGTCTCGTGGATACAGGAAGTTGCGGCGGTGGAATTAGGTTTTTCGCTCCCTCTTTGGTCTAATGGGGGTACGTAGGTATATATAGGAGGAAGGAGCACGTCGGTGGAGCTCCGAGGGGCCCACGAGGCAGGGGGCGCGCCCAGTGGGGGGGCGCGCCCTCCACCCTCGTGACCTCCCCGGAAACTTCTTGGAGTAGGGTCCAAGTCTCCTGGATCACGTTCGGTGAGAAGATCATGTTCCCGAAGGTTTCATTCCGTTTGGACTCCGTTTGATATTCTGTTTCCTCGAAATACTGAAATAGGCAAAAAACAGCAATTCTGGGCTGGGCCTACGGTTAATAGGCTAGTCCCAAAAATAATATAAAGTGGAAAATAAAGCCCAATATAGTCCAAAACAGTAGATAAAGTAGCATGGAGCAATCAAAAATTATAGATACGTTGGAGACATATCAGGCATCCCCAAGCTTGATTCCTGCTCGTCCTCGAGTAGGTAAATGATAAAAAGAGAATTTTTGATGCGGAGTGATACTTTGGCATAATTTCAATGTAAATCTTCTTAATCATGGTATGAATATTCAGATCCGAAAGGTTCAAGACAAAAGTTCATATTGACATAAAAATGATAATACTTCAAGCATACTAATCAAATAATTATGTCATCTCAAAATAACATGGCCAAAGGAAGTTCATCCCTACAAAATCATATAGTTAGGCTATGCTTCATTTTCGTCACACAGAGATGTTCCCAACTTCTATACCCCCGATGACAAGCCAAGCAATTGTTTCATACTCAAATAATCTCAAACTTTTTCAACCTTCACGCAATACATGAGCGCGAGCCATGGACATAGCACTATGGGTGGTATAGAATATGATGATGGGGATTGTGTGGAGAAGACAAAAAAGGAGAAAGTCTCACATCAACGAGGCTAATCAATGATCTATGGAGATGCCCATCAATTGATGTTAATGCAAGGAGTAGGGATTGCCATGCAACGGATGCACTAGAGCTAAGAATGCTCAACAAAAGAAAACTAGTGGGTGTGCATCCAACTTGCTTGCTCATGAAGATCTAGGGCATTTTGAGGAAGCCCATCGTTGGAATATACAAGCCAAGTTCTATAATGAAAAATTCCCACTAGTATGAACAAGACAACTTATGAGACTCACTATATGAAAATCATGGTGCTACTTTGAAGCACAATATATGAGACTCACTACATGAAGAACAAGGTGCTACTTTGAAGCACAAGTGTGGAAAAAGAGATAGTAGCATTGCCCTTTTTATTTTCTCCTTCTTTTTTTGGGCCTTTCTTTTTTTTCTTTTTGGCCTTTCTCTTTTTTTTGATTGGGCAATGCTCTAATAATGATGATCATCACACTTCTATTGATTACAACATAATTATTACAACTCGATACTAGAACCAGATATGACTCTATATGAATGCCTCCGGCGGTGTACCGGGATGGTGCAATGAATCAAGAGTGACATGTATGAAAAATAATGCATGGTGGCTTTGCCACAAATATGACGTCAACTACAAGATCATGCAATGGCAATATGACAAAAGTAAAGCATGTCATGATGATGATGATGATGGAAGTTGCATGGCAATATATCTCGGAATGGCTATGGAAATGCCATGATAGGTAGGTATGGTGGCTGTTTTGAGGAAGATATAGAGAGGTTTATGTGTGAAAGAGCGTATCATATCACGGGGTTTGGATGCACCGGCAAAGTTTGCACCAACTCTCAATGTGAGAAAGGGCAATGAACGGTACCGAAGAGGCTAGCAAATGACGGAAAGGTAAAAGTGCGTATAATCCATGGACTCAACATTAGTCAAAAGAACTCATATACTTATTGCAAAAATTTAGAAGTCATCAAAAATCAAGTACTACACGCATGCTCCTAGGGGGATAGATTGGTAGGAAAAGACCATCGCTCGTCCCCGACCGCCACTCATAAGGATGCACAAGCCAGGTACACTTCATGCTTCAAATTTGTTACACAACTTTAACCATACGTGCATGCTACGGGACTTGCTAACTTCAACACAAGTATTTCTCAAATTCACAACTACTCAACTAGCACGACTATGATATTATCACCTCCATATCTCAAAACATTGATCAAGCATCAAACTTATCTTAGTATTCAACCCACTAAAAAGAAAGTTTCACATATCTTGAATACCAAGTATATTAACATTAAGCAAATTACCATGCTATTAACGACTCTCAAAATAATCTAAGTGAAGCATGAGAGATCAAGTTTCTTTAAAACAAACCACCACCGTGCTCTAAAAGATCTAAGTGAAGCACTAGAGCAAAAATTATCACGCTCAAAAAGATATAAGTGAAGCACATAGAGTATTCTAACAAATTTCAATTCATACATGGCTCTCTCAAAAGGTGTGTACAGCAAGGATGATTGTGGTAGACTAACAAGCAAAGACACAAATAATACAAGACGCTCCAAGCAAAACACATATCATGTGGTGAATAAAAATATAGCTCCAAGTAAATTACCGATGGAAGTGGACGAAATAGGGGATGCCTTCCGGGGCATCCCCAAGCTTTGACTTTTTGGTGTCCTTGGATTATCTTGGGGGTGCCATGGGAATCCCAAAGTTTAGGCTCTTGCCACTCCTTGTTCCATAATCCATCAAAAGAATTCACCCAAAACTTGAAAACTTCACAACACAAAACTCAATAGAAATCTCGTGAGCTCCGTTAGAGAAAGAAAACAAAAGACTACTTTAAGGTACTGTAGTGAACTTGTTCTTTATTTGTATTGGTGTTAAACCTACTGTATTCCAACTTCTCTATGGTTTATAAACTATTTTACTAGCCATAGATTCATCAAAATAAGCAAACAACACACGCAAAACAGAATCTGTCAAAAACAGAACAGTCTGTAGTAATCTGTTACTAACGCAAACTTCTGGAACCCAAAAAATTCTACCAAAATTAGACGACCTGGGCAATTTGTTTATGATAAGCAGAAATTTGAATCACTATTTTATCACGTTCTGGTGATTTTTGACAATTCGGGCACTGAGCGCAAAGATTTTGGAAATTACAGCAAGATCAAATAACTATCTTCCAAGAAGATCTAATAGGTTTAACTTGGCACAAACACTAATTAAAAGATAAAACCACATCTAAACAGAATCTAGATGGATTATTTATTACTAAACAGAACCAAAAACAAAAAACACAAAATAAAATTGGGTTGCCTCCCAACAAGCGCTATCGTTTAACGCCCCTAGCTAGGCATAAAAGCAAGGATAGATCTAGGTATTGCCATCTTTGGTAGGCAATCCATAAGTGGCTCTCATGATAGATTCATATGGTAATTTTATTTTCTTTCTATGAAAGTGTTCCATGCCCTTCTTTAAGGGAAATTAGAATTAAATATTCCCTTCCTTCATATCAATAATTGCACCAATCGTTCTAAGGAAAGGTCTACCAAGAATAATAGGACATGAAGGATTGCAATCTATATCAAGAACGATAAAATCTACGGGCACATAATTCCTATTTGCAACAATAAGAACATCATTAATTCTTCCCATAGGCTTTTTAATAGTGGAATCCGCAAGATGCAAGTTTAGAGAGCAATCATCAAAGTCACGGAAATCTAGCAAATCACACAAAGCTTTGGGGATAGTAGAGACACTAGCACCCAAATCACACAAAGCATAAAACTCGTAATTTTCAATTTTAATCTTAATTGTAGGTTCCCACTCATCATGGAGTTTTCTAGGGATAGAAACTTTCAACTCAAGCTTTTCTTCATAAGATTGCATTAAGGCGTCAACAATGTGTTCGATAAAGGCCTTATTTCGACTATAAGCATGAGGAGAATTTAACACGGATTGCAACAAGGAAATACAATCAATTAAAGAGCAGTTTTCATAGTTGAATTCCTTGAGATCCAAAATAGTGGGTTTAGCAATATCTAGTTTTTTATTTCTTTCAATCCCTTTTTTATCAATTTCATCATCAGGATCTAAAAACTCAGAATTCTTAGAATGCCTTCTATGTAAGGGAAGATCATAATCAGATTCATCAAGATTCACTTTGCAAAACAACGATTTAATAGGGGACACATCAATAACTTTCAGATCTTCATCTTGATTTTCATAGGAATTCGGTTTAGCGGCCATCTTATTGACTAAGGTGGCTTGCATATCTGAAATTTCAGCGGTCATTTTTTCAAGATGAGCAATTTGGGCTCTTACACCATCAAATTCTTTGGACATATCATCGAGCTCTTTATTCATATAACTCATAAAACTCTTTTGTTCCTTAAGCTTGTTTCTAAAGAAATTATTATGCTCAAATTGCAAGACCATAAACTTCCTGACATCGTTTTCGATATCTTCTAGCCTTTTAAGGTGAAGATCACCCAAATTAGGTAAGGCCACCTGAAAGCACAAGTGCTCCCTAGGTGGTTTTGATAATTGATGACAACATATCTCTTGTTGGACTAACATTTCTATCTAGCATGTTTCAGATAAGTTCAACAATGGAGTGGCATGGACTAAAGGTTGTGGGAACTCCTTCAAGTTGCTAAGGACAAAGGATTGGCTAAAGCTTCAAGCTCAAGACTCTTCATTTTACATTTTAGTGATCCAAGATCACATTGAGTCCATAGGAAAAGCCAATACTATCAAGGAGGGATGAGGTGTTGCTTAATGAGCCTCTTGCTTCATGTGCTTAATGATATGCTCCAAAATCCTCAGCTACTTTCCCACTTCCACAAATGACCTAAACCCTAAGCCAAACTCGGTCATACCGATTATTTCTATCCGGCACCACCGAGTTTCACTTGTCATAAGCCACTGCCAAACCCTAGCAATTCGGTTCTACCGATAGGGATCTCGGTCTCACCGAGATGGGATTGCAAACTCTCTGTTTCCCTTTCGTAACTTTTCGGTCTCACCGAAAGAGCGAATCGGTCCCACCGAGATTGCAATGTAAACTCTTTGTTTCCCTTTTGTAACTTTTCGGTCTCACCGAAAGAGCAAATCGGTCCCACCGAGTTTACCTGACCAACTCTCTGGTTAGCTTATTACCAAACTCGGTCTCACCGAGTTTGTGTAATCGGTCTCACCGAGATTACGTTATGCCCAAACCCTAACCATATCGGTCCTACCGAGTTGCATGTCAGTCCCACCAAAAATCTCTAACGGTCACTAGGTTTACCTTTTTGGTCCGACCGAGTTTGTTGATTCGGTCCCACCGAGATTGGAAAACTTTGTGTAATGGTTGGATTTTGTGTGGAGGCTATATATACCCCTCCACCTCCTCTTCATTCGTGGAGAGAGCCATCAGAACACATACACAATTCCAACTCATATGTTCTGAGAGAGAACCACCTACTCATGCGTTGAGACCAAGATATTCCATTCCTACCATATGAATCTTGATCTCTAACCTTCCCCAAGTTGCTTTCCACTCAAATCTTCTTTCCACAAAATCCAAATCCTATGAGAGAGAGTTGAGTGTTGGGGAGACTATCATTTGAAGCACAAGAGCAAGGAGTTCATCATCAACACACCATTTGTTACTTCTTGGAGAGTGGTGTCTCCTAGATTGGCTAGGTGTCACTTGGGAGCCTCCGACAAGATTGTGGAGTTGAACCAAGGAGTTTGTAAGGTCAAGGAGATCGCCTACTTCGTGAAGATCTACCGCTAGTGAGGCAAGTCCTTCGTGGGCGATGGCCATGGTGGGATAGACAAGGTTGCTCATTCGTGGACCCTTCGTGGGTGGTTGCTTCTTCGTGGACCCTTCATGGGTGGAGCCCTCCGTGGACTCGCGCAACCATTACCCTTCGTGGGTGGAGCCCTCCGTGGACTCGCGCAACCGTTACCCTTCGTGGGTTGAAGTCTCCATCAACGTGGATGTAGGATAGCACCACCTATCCGAACCACGGGAAAAACATCCGTGTCTCCAATTGCGTTTGAATTCTCCAAACCCTTCCCCTTACATTCTTGCAAGTTGCATGCTTTACATTCCGCTGCTCATATACTCTTTGCATGCTTGCTTGATATGTATTGTGTATGTTGAAATTGTGCCTAAAACTCCACTCAAACCAAAAAGGCCTAAAAATTGCAACTTTAGCACTAAGTGTCTAATCACCCCCCCTCTAGACAAATCTACTTCTAGACCCTACAAGTGGTATCAGAGCTCTGGTCTCCATTGCCTTGGTTTAATCACCATTGGAGGAAGATGGATATGTCTACCTTAGGGAGTCTTAGACATAGAGTGCCTATTCTTGATGGAGAGTATTTTCATGAGTGGAAAAATGAGATGCTTGTAATTTTCAATCAATATCATTTGAACAAGTTGAAGGAAATATGCCCTAGAGGCAATAATAAAGTTATTATTTATTTCCTTATATCATGATAAATGTTTATTATTCATGCTAGAATTGTATTAACCGGAAACATAATACATGTGTGAATACATAGACAAACAGAGTGTCACTAGTATGCCTCTACTTGACTAGCTCGTTAATCAAAGATGGTTATGTTTCCTAACCATGAACAAAGAGTTGTTATTTGATTAACGAGGTCACATCATTAGTTGAATGATCTGATTGACATGACCCATTCCATTAGCTTAGCACCCGATCGTTTAGTATGGTGCTATTGCTTTCTTCATGACTTATACATGTTCCTATAACTATGAGATTATGCAACTCCCGTTTACCGGAGGAACACTTTGGGTACTACCAAACGTCACAACGTAACTGGGTGATTATAAAGGAGTACTATAGGTGTCTCCAAAGGTACATGTTGGGTTGGCGTATTTCGAGATTAGGTTTTGTCACTCCGATTGTCGGAGAGGTATCTCTGGGCCCTCTCGGTAATGCACATCACGTAAGCCTTGCAAGCATTGCAACTAATGAGTTAGTTGCAAGATGATGTATTACAGAACGAGTAAAGAGACTTGCCGGTAACGAGATTGAACTAGGTATTGGATACCGACGATCGAATCTCGGGCAAGTAACATACCGATGACAAAGGGAACAACGTATGTTGTTATGCGGTCTGACCGATAAAGATCTTCGTAGAATATGTAGGAGCCAATATGGGCATCCAGGTCCCGCTATTGGTTATTGACCGGAGACATGTCTCGGTCATGTCTACATTGTTCTCGAACCCGTAGGGTCCGCACGCTTAAGGTTACGATGACAGCTATATTATGAGTTTATGCATTTTGATGTAACGAAGGTTGTTCGGAGTCCTGGATATGATCACGGACATGACGAGGAGTCTCGAAATGGTCGAGACGTAAAGATTGATATATTGGAACCTATGTTTGGATATCGGAAGTGTTCCGGGTGAAATCAGGATTTTACCGGAGTACCGGGAGGTTACCAGAGCTATATGGGCCTTAGTGGGCTTTAGTGGAAAGGAGAAAGGGGCAACCCAAGGTGGCTGTGCGCCTCCCCCCTTCCCCTAGTCCTATTAGGACTAGGAGAGGTGGGCGGCCCCCTCTCTCTCTTTCCCCCCTCAAGGAGTCCTATTCCAACTAGGATTGGGGGGGGGGGGAATCCTACTCCCAGAGGGAGTAGGACTCTCCTGGCGCGCCTCCTGTGGCCGGCCAGCCTCCCCCCTCTAATCCTTTATATACTGAGGTAGAGGCACCCCAGATACACACAAGTTGATCCACGTGATCTATTCCTTAGCCGTGTGCGGCGCCCCCAGCCACCATAGTCCTCGATATTACTGTAGCGGAGTTTAGGCGAAGCCCTGCTGCTGTAGTACATCAAGATTGTCACCACGCCGTCGTGCTGACGGAACTCTTCCCCGACACTTTGCTGGATCGGAGTCCGGGGATCGTCATCGAGCTGAACGTGTGCTAGAACTCGGAGGTGCCGTAGTTTCGGTGCTTGATCGGTTGGATCGTGAAGACGTACGACTACTTTCTCTACGTCGTGTCAACGCTTCTGTAGTCGGTCTGCGTGGGTACGTAGACAACACTCTCCCCTCTCGTTGCTATGCATCACATGATCTTGCGTGTGCGTAAGAATTTTTTTGAAATTACTACGAAACCCAACAGTGGCATCCGAGCCTAGGTTTTATATGTTGATGTTATATGCACGAGTAGAACACAAGTGAGTTGTGGGCGATATAAGTCATACTGCCTACCAGCATGTCATACTTTGGTTCGGCGGCATTGTTGGACGAGACGACCCGGACCAACCTTACGCGTACGCTTACGCGAGACCGGTTCCCCCGACGTGCTTTGCACACAGGTGGCTTGCGGGCGATTGTCTCTCCAACTTTAGTTGAACCAAGTATGGCTACGCCCGGTCCTTGCGAAGGTTAAAACGGAGTCTATTTGACAAACTATCGTTGTGGTTTTGATGCGTAGGTGAGATTGGTTCTTACTTAAGCCCGTAGCAGCCACGTAAAACTTGCAACAACAAAGTAGAGGACGTCTAACTTGTTTTTGCAGGGCATGTTGTGATGTGATATGGTCAAGGCATGATGCTAAATTTTATTTTATGAGATGATCATGTTTTGTAACTGAGTTATCGGCAACTGGCAGGAGCCTTATGGTTGTCGTTTTATTGTATGCAATGCAATCGCGATGTAATACTTTACTTTATTACTAAGCGGTAGTGATAGTTGTGGAAGCATAAGATTGGTGAGACGACAACGATGCTATGATGGAGATCAAGGTGTCGCACCGGTGACGATGGTGATCACGACGGTGCTTCGGAGATGGAGATCACAAGCACAAGATGATGATGGCCATATCATATCACTTATATTGATTGCATGTGATGTTTATCCTTTTATGCATCTTATCTTGCTTTGATTGACGGTAGCATTATAAGATGATCTCTCACAAAATTATCAAGAAGTGTTCTCCCTGAGTATGCACTGTTGCCAAAGTTCGTCGTGCCCAGACACCACGTGATGATCGGGTGTGATAAGCTCTACGTCCATCTACAACGGGTGCAAGCCAGTTTTTGCACACGCAGAATACTCAGGTTAAACTTGATGAGCCTAGCATATGCAGATATGGCCTCAGAACACGGAGACCGAAAGGTCGAGCGTGAATCATATAGTAGATATGATCAACATAACGATGTTCACCATTGAAAACTACTCCATCTCACGTGATGATCGGTTATGGTTTAGTTGATTTGGATCACGTGATCACTTAGAGGATTAGAGGGATGTCTATCTAAGTGGGAGTTCTTAAGTAATTTGATTAATTGAACTTAAACTTATCATGAACTTAGTACCTCATAGTATCTTGCTTGTTTATGTTGATTGTAGATAGATGGCTCGTGCTATTGTTCCGTTGAATTTTAATGCGTTCCTTGAGAAAGCAAAGTTGAAAGATGATGGTAGCAATTATACGGACTGGGTCCGTAACTTGAGGATTATCCTCATTGCTGCACAGAAGAATTACGTCCTGGAAGCACCGCTGGGTGCCAGGCCTGCTGCAGGAGCAACGTCGGATGTTATGAACGTCTGGCAGAGCAAAGCTGATGACTACTTGATAGTTCAGTGTGCCATGCTTTACGGCTTAGAATCAGGACTTCAACGACGTTTTGAACGTCATGGAGCATATGAGATGTTCCAGGAGTTGAAGTTAATATTTCAAGCAAATGCCCGGATTGAGAGATATGAAGTCTCCAATAAGTTCTATAGCTGCAAGATGGAGGAGAACAGTTCTGTCAGTGAGCATATACTCAAAATGTCTGGGAATAATAATCACTTGATTCAATTGGGAGTTAATCTTCCGGATGATTGCGTCATTGACAGAATTCTCCAATCACTGCCACCAAGCTACAAGAGCTTCGTGATGAACTATAATATGCAAGGGATGAAAAAGACTATTCCCGAGCTCTTCGCAATGCTGAAAGCTGCTGAGGTACAAATCAAGAAGGAGCATCAAGTGTTGATGGTCAACAAGACCACTAGTTTCAAGAAAAAGGGCAAAGGGAAGAAGAAGGGGAACTTCAAAAAGAACGGCAAGCAAGTTGCTACTCAAGAGAAGAAACCCAAATCTGGACCTAAGCCTGAAACTGAGTGCTTCTACTGCAAGCAGACTGGTCACTGGAAGCGGAACTGCCCCAAGTATTTGGCGGATAAGAAGGATGGCAAGGTGAACAAAGGTATATGTGATATACATGTTATTGATGTGTACCTTAATAGAGCTCGCGGTAGCACCTGGGTATTTGATACTGGTTCTGTTGCTAATATTTGCAACTCGAAACAGGGACTACGGAATAAGCGGGCACTGCCAAAGGACGAGGTGACGATGCGCGTGGGAAACGGTTCCAAAGTCGATGTGATCGCGGTCGGCACGCTACCTCTACATCTACCTTCGGGATTAGTATTAGACCTAAATAATTGTTATTTGGTGCCAGCGTTGAGCATGAACATTATATCTGGATCTTGTTTAATGCGAGACGGTTATTCATTTAAATCAGAGAATAATGCTTGTTCTATTTATATGAGTAATATCTTTTATGGTCATGCACCCTTGAAGAGTGGTCTATTCTTATTGAATCTCGATAGTAGTAATACACATATTCATAATGTTGAAGCCAAAAGATGCAGAGTTGATAATGAAAGTGCAACTTATTTGTGGCACTGTCGTTTAGGTCATATCGGTGTAAAGTGCATGAAGAAACTCCATACTGATGGACTTTTGGAACCACTTGATTATGAATCACTTGGTACTTGCGAACCGTGCCTCATGGGCAAGATGACTAAAACACCGTTCTCCGGTACTACGGAGAGAGCAAAAGATTTGTTGGAAATCATACATACAGATGTATGTGGTCCGATGAATATTGAGGCTCGTGGTGGATATCGTTATTTTCTCACCTTCACAGATGATTTAAGCAGATATGGGTATATCTACTTAATGAAACATAAGTCTAAAACATTTGAAAAGTTCAAAGAATTTCAGAGTGAAGTTGAAAATCATCGTAACAAGAAAATAAAGTTTCTACGATCTGATCGTGGAGGAGAATATTTGAGTTACGAGTTTGGTGTACATTTGAAAAATTGTGGAATAGTTTCGCAACTCACGCCACCCGGAACACCACAGCGTAATGGTGTGTCCGAACGTCATAATTGTACTTTACTAGATATGGTGCGATCTATGATGTCTCTTACTGATTTACCGCTATCGTTTTGGGGATACGCTCTAGAGACGGCCGCATTCACGTTAAATAGGGCACCATCAAAATCCGTTGAGACAACACCTTATGAACTATGGTTTGGCAAGAAACCAAAGTTGTCGTTTCTTAAAGTTTGGGGCTGCGATGCTTATGTGAAAAAGCTTCAACCTGATAAGCTCGAACCCAAATCGGAGAAATGTGTCTTCATAGGATACCCAAAGGAGACTGTTGGGTACACCTTCTATCACAGATTCGAAGGCAAGACATTCGTTGCTAAGAATGGATCCTTTCTAGAGAAGGAGTTTCTCTCGAAAGAAGTGAGTGGGAGGAAAGTAGAACTTGATGAGGTAACTGTACCTGCTCCCTTACTGGAAAGTAGTACATCACAGAAAACTGTTTCAGTGACACCTACACCAGTTAGTGAGGAAGCTAATGATAATGATCATGAAACTTCAGATCAAGATACTACTGAACCTCGTAGATCAACCAGAGTAAGATCCGCACCAGAGTGGTACGGTAATCCTGTTCTGGAAGTCATGCTACTAGATCATGATGAACCTACGAACTATGAAGAAGCGATGGTGAGCCCAGATTCCGCAAAGTGGCTTGAAGCCATGAAATCTGAGATGGGATCCATGTATGAGAACAAAGTATGGACTTTGGTTGACTTGCCCGATCGGCAAGCAATTGAGAATAAATGGATCTTCAAGAAGAAGACTGACACTGATGGTAATGTTACTGTCTACAAAGCTCGACTTGTTGCGAAAGGTTTTCGACAAGTTCAAGGGGTTGACTATGATGAGACTTTCTCACCTGTAGCGATGCTTAAGTCTGTCCGAATCATGTTAGCGATTGCCGCATTTTATGATTATGAAATTTGGCAGATGGATGTCAAAACTGCATTCCTGAATGGATTTCTGGAAGAAGAGTTGTATATGATGCAACCGGAAGGTTTTGTCGATCCAAAGGGAGCTAACAAAGTGTGCAAGCTCCAGCGATCCATTTATGGACTGGTGCAAGCCTCTCGGAGTTGGAATAAACACTTTGATAGTGTGATCAAAGCATTTGGTTTTATACAGACTTTCGGAGAAGCCTGTATTTACAAGAAAGTGAGTGGGAGCTCTGTAGCATTTTTGATATTATATGTGGATGACATATTACTAATTGGAAATGATATAGAATTTCTGGATAGCATAAAGGGATACTTGAATAAGAGTTTTTCAATGAAAGACCTCGGTGAAGCTACTTACATATTAGGCATTAAGATCTATAGAGATAGATCAAGACGCTTAATTGGACTTTCACAAACAACATACCTTGACAAAATTTTGAAGAAGTTCAAAATGGATCAAGCAAAGAAAGGATTCTTGCCTGTGTTACAAGGTGTGAAATTGAGTAAGACTCAATGCCTGACCACTGCAGAAGATAGAGAGAAAATGAAAGATGTTCCCTATGCTTCAGCCATAGGCTCTATCATGTATGAAATGTTGTGTACCGGACCTGATGTGTGCCTTGCTATAAGTTTAGCAGGGAGGTACCAAAGTAATCCAGGAGTGGATCACTGGACAGCGGTCAAGAACATCCTGAAATACCTGAAAAGGACTAAGGATATGTTTCTCGTATATGGAGGTGACAAAGAGCTCACCGTAAAAGGTTACGTTGATGCAAGCTTTGACACTGATCCGGACGATTCTAAATCGCAAACCGGATACGTGTTTACATTAAACGGTGGAGCTGTCAGTTGGTGCAGTTCTAAACAAAGCATCGTAGCGGGATCTACATGTGAAGCGGAGTACATAGCTGCTTCGGAAGCAACGAACGAAGGAGTCTGGATGAAGGAGTTCATATCCGATCTAGGTGTCATACCTAGTGCATCGGGTCCAATGAAAATCTTTTGTGACAATACTGGTGCAATTGCCTTGGCAAAGGAATCCAGATTTTACAAAAGGACCAAACACATCAAGAGACGCTTCAATTCCATCCGGGATCTAGTCCAGGTGGGAGACATAGAAATTTGCAAGATACATACGGATCTGAATGTTGCAGACCCATTGACTAAGCCTCTTCCACAAGCAAAACATGATCAGCACCAAAGCTCCATGGGTGTTAGAATCATTACAGTGTAATCTAGATTATTGACTCTAGTGCAAGTGGGAGACTGAAGGAAATATGCCCTAGAGGCAATAATAAAGTTATTATTTATTTCCTTATACCATGATAAATGTTTATTATTCATGCTAGAATTGTATTAACCGGAAACATAATACATGTGTGAATACATAGACAAACAGAGTGTCACTAGTATGCCTCTACTTGACTAGCTCGTTAATCAAAGATGGTTATGTTTCCTAACCATGAACAAAGAGTTGTTATTTGATTAACGAGGTCACATCATTAGTTGAATGATCTGATTGACATGACCCATTCCATTAGCTTAGCACCCGATCGTTTAGTATGGTGCTATTGCTTTCTTCATGACTTATACATGTTCCTATAACTATGAGATTATGCAACTCCCGTTTACCGGAGGAACACTTTGGGTACTACCAAACGTCACAACGTAACTGGGTGATTATAAAGGAGTACTACAGGTGTCTCCAAAGGTACATGTTGGGTTGGCGTATTTCGAAATTAGGTTTTGTCACTCCGATTGTCGGAGAGGTATCTCTGGGCCCTCTCGGTAATGCACATCACATAAGCCTTGCAAGCATTGCAACTAATGAGTTAGTTGCGAGATGATGTATTACAGAACGAGTAAAGAGACTTGCCGGTAACGAGATTGAACTAGGTATTGGATACTGACGATCGAATCTCGGGCAAGTAACATACCGATGACAAAGGGAACAACGTATGTTGTTATGCGGCCTGACCGATAAAGATCTTCGTAGAATATGTAGGAGCCAATATGGGCATCCAGGTCCCGCTATTGGTTATTGACCGAAGACATGTCTCGGTCATGTCTACATTGTTCTCGAACCCGTAGGGTCCGCACGCTTAAGGTTACGATGACAGTTATATTATGAGTTTATGCATTTTGATGTATCGAAGGTTGTTCGGAGTCCCGGATGTCATCATGGACATGACGAGGAGTCTCGAAATGGTCGAGACGTAAAGATTGATATATTGGAAGCCTATGTTTGGATATCGGAAGTGTTCCGGGTGAAATCGGGATTTTACCGGAGTACCGGGAGGTTACCGGAACCCCCCGGGAGCCATATGGGCCTTAGTGGGCTTTAGTGGAAAGGAGAAAGGGGAAGTCCAAGGTGGCTGTGCGCCTCCCCCCTTCCCCTAGTCCTATTAGGACTAGGAGAGGTGGCCGGCCCCCTCTCTCTCTTTCCCCCCTCAAGGAGTCCTATTCCAACTAGGATTGGGGGGGGGGGGGAATCCTACTCCCAGAGGGAGTAGGACTCTCCTGGCGCGCCTCCTGTGGCCGGCCAGCCTCCCCCCTCTAATCCTTTATATACTGAGGCAGAGGCACCCCAGATACACACAAGTTAATCCACGTGATCTATTCCTTAGCCGTGTGCGGCGCCTCCAGCCACCATAGTCCTCGATATTACTGTAGCGGAGTTTAGGCAAAGCCCTGCTGCTGTAGTACATCAAGATCGTCACCACGCCGTCGTGCTGACGGAACTCTTCCCCGACACTTTGCTGGATCGGAGTCCGGGGATCGTCATCGAGCTGAACGTGTGCTAGAACTCGGAGGTGCCGTAGTTTCGGTGCTTGATCGGTTGGATCGTGAAGACGTACGACTACTTCCTCTACGTCGTGTCAACGCTTCCGCAGTCGGTCTGCGTGGGTACGTAGACAACACTCTCCCCTCTCGTTGCTATGCATCACATGATCTTGCGTGTGCGTAGGAATTTTTTTGAAATTACTACGAAACCCAACACAAGTATATTGCTAGCCCTTGTGCACCTCATATTGATCCTTTGCATCCTACCCTAGATGAAGATATTGACATGATTCGCAATCTTAGAACTATTGAGCTCATCATTAGAGGATTGCCCAAAAATTTGATTGCTAGTTTTCCTACTCTTAATTGTGCCTATACTATATGGAAATTTCTTGAGGAACGATTTCCCGATCATTCCTTGAAAACTTTAGATGAAATTCTCCATAAATCTATTGCCTTGAGTAAGATGAACTCTAGTGATCCTAGTTTTGGTAATTGTCTATTTGAACTTACCAATCTTAAGCATGATAAAGGAGATGTTGGAATCATTAGTGATATCATATTCGAAGCTATAAGAATTCATAAAAGTGACCACTTTGATGATCATTTATCTAATGAATTACCCTCTCTAGGAAATGATGATTCACAAGATCATGATGAACATGGATACTATGATGATGATGATGATAGTGACTTCGATCTTGATGATGCAATGAGACATTTTGGTCTTATGGCAAATCTTCAGGGATATGAATCAGGAGGAAAGGAATGGGTTCTTGATAGTGGATGTACTGATCATATGACCGAAGATGAAGAGATGTTTCGTGAGCTTGCTGAAAATGACGGCCCTCAAAAATATGTCACCTTTGGTGATAATTTAAAGGGTAAAGTGGTTGGCCTTGGTAAGGTGGCCATCTCACATGATAGTTCCATTCAAAATGTCATGCTCGTTGAATCTCTCGGCTACAACTTACTTTCAGTATCTAGACTTGCTGATTTCGGTTTGAATGTCCTATTTACTGAGGTAGATTGCCAAGTATTTCGTCGAGACAATCATAAAATGGTCTTTACGGGTATGCGTAGAGGTGATCTTTACATTGTTGATTTCTCTAAAAAGGCACAACCTAAAACTTGCTTTGTTGCTAAATCCTCAAAAGGTTGGTTGTGGCATAGACGACTAGGTCACGTTGGCATGAGAAACCTTGACAAGCTTATTAAAGGAAATCATATCCTTGGAGTTAACGATGTCATATTTGATAAGGATATACTTTGCAGTGCTTGTCAAGCAGGTAAATAGGTTGGAGGAAGGCATCCCGTGAAGAACATCATGACCACAAGAAGGCCACTCGAGCTACTTCATATGGATCTTTTTGGTCCCAACGCCTACAAGAGTCTCGGTGGAAATTCTTTTGGTCTAGTTATAGTTGATGATTTTTCAAGATTTACGTGGGTGTTCTTTCTTAATGACAAGACGCAGGTCCAGAAGATCTTCAGAAACTTCGCTAGGAAGGCCCAAAATCAGTTTGACGTGAAGATCAAGAAGGTTCGGAGTGACAACAGAACGGAGTTCAAGAACGCAAATGTGGACAGCTTTCTTGACGAAGAAGGGATTTCACACGAGTTCTCGGCTACGTACACACCTCAACAAAATGGAGTTGTTGAGAGGAAGAACCGGACGCTCATCGAAATGGCAAGAACGATGCTTGATGAATACAAGATGCCGAAGCACTTTTGGGCAGAAGCGGTTGAGACAGCTTGTCATGCAACAAATCGCTTATATCTTCACAAGCTACTCGGCAAGACGGCATACGAGCTTCTCACCGGTAACAAACCCCAAGTTGGATACTTTCGAGTATTCGGCTCAAAGTGCTACATTCTTGATAAGCATCGTCGTTCAAAGTTTGCTCCTAAATCTCATGAAGGTTTCCTACTTGGTTATGGCTCAAACTCTCACACTTACCGTGTCTACAACAATTTCACCCAAAAGGTTGAAGAGACGGTAGATGTGAAGTTTGATGAATCTAATGGCTCACAAGTAGAGCAATTGCCAATTGATGTAGGAGACAAAGACCCTTCAGAAGCAATCCAAGACTTGTCCATTGGCAAAATTCGTCCAACGGAGGTGAAGGAGAGTACTTCAACCGTCCAAGTGGAAGCTTCTACTTCACGACAAGGTGAACCAAGAATCGACACGGAAGCATCCACAAGTGGGACACACCAAGATGAAGAAGACAAGGAAATACATCAAGACGAGCATCAACAACCTCTTTCTCCACCACGACAAGAGAACGACGACGTCAATAATGAAGAAGGCCAAGAAGAAGAACAAGATGAAGAAGATGTTCAACGAAGACCCAAGCAAAAGCTCTCACGAGTTCGAGCAAGAATTGCCAAAGATCATCCCGTCGAGCAAATCCTCAATGATATACAAACCGGGAGAATCACTCGCTCAAAAACTCGTTTAGCTAACTTTTGTGAAAACTATTCATTCATCTCTAGCATTGAACCTATGAAGGTTGAAGAAGCATTGGAAGATCCGGATTGGATAAACGCTATGCATGAAGAGCTACACAATTTTGAGAGAAACCAAGTTTGGACATTGTTGAGAAGCCCGACAACAACCACAACATCATTGGTACCAAATGGGTGTTTCGCAACAAGCAAGATGAAGATGGACAAGTGGTTCGCAACAAAGCATGTCTCTTCGCCCAAGGGTACACACAAGTCGAAGGTATGGACTATGGTGAGACATATGCTCCCGTTGCTAGACTTGAGTCCATTCGCATCTTACTTGCCTATGCTAATCACCATAATATAACCTTGTACCAAATGGACATTAAAAGTGCTTTTCTAAATGGTGAAATAGAGGAGGAAGTATATGTCAAACAACCTCCCAGCTTTATCAATCCTAAGAAACCAAATCATGTTTACAAACTTCACAAAGCTCTTTATGGTCTTAAACAAGCTCCTAGAGCATGGTATAAATGCTTGACCAAGTTCCTTATTACAAGTGGTTTTGAAATTGGTAAAATTGATTCTACTCTTTTTACTAAAAGGGTTAATGGAGAACTATTTGTATGCCAAATTTATGTCGATGATATCATATTTGGTTCAACTAACCCTCTCTTTAGTGAAAAGTTTGGAAAGCTAATGTCAGAGAAGTTTGAGATGTCTATGATGAGTGAACTCAAATTCTTTCTCGGTTTGCAAATCAAGCAAACTAAGGAAGGTACATTTGTCTCTCAAACGAAGTACACCAAGGACTTATTCAAGATGTTCAATATGCAAGAATGCAAAGGTATGTCTACACCCATGCCTACTAGTGGACATAATGATTTGACCAAAGATGGTGAACCGTTTGATCAAAAGGTTTATCGCTCTATGATTGGTTCATTGTTACACCTATGTTCTTCACGTCCCGATATTATGCTAAGTGTGTGCATGTGTGCATGATATCAAGCTGCTCCTAAAGAATGTCATCTTAAGGCTGTGAAAAGGATAGTGAGATATTTAATCCATACACCAAATTTTGGCATTTGGTATCCTAAGAGGTCTTCTTTTGATCTTGTTGGCTATTCCGACTCGGATTATGCCGGAGATAAGGTTGATAGAAAGTCCACTTCGGGTACTTGTCAATTTCTTGGTAGATCTCTTGTGTCTTGGTCTTCCAAGAAACAAAACTCGGTATCCTTATCCACCGCCGAAGCGGAATACATTGCCGCTGGTTCATGTTGTGCTCAATTACTTTGGATGACCCAAACTCTTAAAGATTATGGGATTTATGTGAAACATGTTCCACTGCTTTGTGACAATGAAAGTGCTATCAAAATTGGTCATAATCCTCTACAACATTCTCGAACTAAGCATATTGAAGTTCGTCATCATTTCATTCGAGATCATGTTGCTAAGGGTGACATTAATCTTAAGCACGTTCGCACTGATAAGCAATTAGCGGATATATTTACTAAACCTCTTGATGAGAAAGTATTTTGCAGGTTGAGAGGTGAATTGAACATCTTGATGCTTCGGACTTGGAGTAGAAACTCCATTGGATACATGCAAGACATGAGCTTATGACTAATCCATGATATATCTCTTATGATAACTATCTTATGTCTTGGATATATTTGCACCTTGCATGTTGTCTAACCCATGTAGGTGCTTGGTTGAATCTAATTCCATGAGATTGTGACTCACTCACATCTTGAGCAATCTCTACATCACCAAGTCTCTACACAATGGCGGTTGAAGACAAGGAAGCACAAAACCATTCAAACATATCCTTTGACAAATTCTATGTTGAGCTTCATGATTGTCATTTTTGGATACACAAGTGCTCTTCCTTGCAAGAACTAACCCATGTAGGTAGATGAACTCAAACTCCAAGTGGTACTCTCAACTCTTGATGAGCTACATCAACCTTGAGCACCCACACAAGTTCAACTACATGAGCAAGAACCACACCACCACCCAAGGTATGTTATTCCATCTTAGAGAAGCTTTACTCCAAGACATGAGTCAAAGCAACTCAACAAGATGTGAATACATCAAGATGCTTAAACGAAAAATGGTAACCCCATTTTGAGCTTAAACGATGAGTATGACCTATGATCAAGTGTTCTCACTTGACTCCTAAGTCAATATACTCTAACATAGGTGACTATGTCACCGCCCAACTCTAGATGAAGTTCTCTTGTGTTCTTTTTGTGTGTATCTCATGCATGTTTAGTTTCTTTCTCTTTTTCAAAAACAAAAAAACTCCATCTAGATTTTTCAGTCTCTTCTCTTTTCTTTCTGTTTATGTTCTGCATTTTCTGCATTTAATTCCTTGCAAACCCTTCAGGTAATTCTTTGCAAATCTTTGTGAGATCCTACATGTCTAGTGAGCTGAGGTGACAAGTGTTTCTCTCTGTGTGAACTCGGTTTCACCGACTTGTAATTTTTGGTCCAACCGAATCTTTTCGGTGCCACCGAAACATACCACTCGGTGCCACCGACTTCGCAACAGGAAAAACAGTTTGCCACTTGTTCTATATTTCTTCTGATCCAGCTCTACTCAATGAATCTTGTCCTCTACAAGCATCACAGTTTTATCCATTTCTTTGTGCTGAGTCTCAAGGACCAAACCTATATGACGGATTCCAGAAAGCCCTTCTTGGAAATTGATGTCAAAGGGGGAGAGAGAGATCACATCAAAGCTTGTAGGAGAGAGAGAGATCACATCAAGGGAGAGAAAAAGTCTCAAGGACCAAACCTACAAGAGAGAAAGTATTAAGGGGGAGAGAGAGACTTCCAGGGGGAGAGAATACTCAAGGATCCCAGATGTCCCAGATGCTTGATGCTTGATGTTCAAGAGGAGAGATGTCACATGTCTTTTTGGGGAAAGACATGTATTTGCATTAAGTTCTATCCATTTGTATCTTTCAGCTCTGATTTTCTGTTCCCTATCTTCTCCCAATATCCCATGTAAGATTTAGGGGGAGCAAGACACCTAAGGGAAAGAAATCAGTCAAATTCATTGCATATCTTTATTCTTGGGGACATGTTGAATCCAATGTGGTACCTTGTACTCACTCTCTACATGTCATCCCAGTCTTGGTATTCTTGTGGTTTCTTTTGTTTGCTCTGGCTAGTGGATGTACCTGTGTTATCTAACTTTGTTTGTGCAGGTTCATTTCATCCTAAGCCAACTCAAGACCACAAGGTAAGTATATGCATCAAAATCATGAGTATGAGGAGTTCTTGCTTATGTACATACTGTTTGCAAGAAGGACTCATGAGCATGAAGGTATTTTCCCTGATAATCTTTTGCTCTGATGCATATGGCCAAGATACATGTAACACATTGCCTACTCTGTCATGGTTATGCACTCACATGCCTCTATATTTCATATTTACATGAGTGCATACATGTAGGGGGAGCCTATGCTTGTTACATGTCCTTCCAAAGCTTTACTTGCTGTTCTTTATATCTTTATCTAAAGCTTTGATGTATGTTGCCATCAATTACCAAAAAGGGGGAGATTGAAAGCACAAGTGCTCCCTAGGTGGTTTTGATAATTGATGACAACATATCTCTTGTTGGACTAACATTTCTATCTAGCATGTTTCAGATAAGTTCAACAATGGAGTGGCATGGACTAAAGGTTGTGGGAACTCCTTCAAGATGCTAAGGACAAAGGATTGGCTAAAGCTTCAAGCTCAAGACTCTTCATTTTACATTTTAGTGATCCAAGATCACATTGAGTCCATAGGAAAAGCCAATACTATCAAGGAGGGATGAGGTGTTGCTTAATGAGCCTCTTGCTTCATGTGCTTAATGATATGCTCCAAAATCCTCAGCTACTTTCCCACTTCCACAAATGACCTAAACCCTAAGCCAAACTCGGTCATACCGATTCTTTCTATTCGGCACCACCGAGTTTCACTTGTCATAAGCCACTGCCAAACCCTAGCAATTCGGTTCTACCGATAGGGATCTCGGTCTCACCGAGATGGGATTGCAAACTCTCTGTTTCCCTTTCGTAACTTTTCGGTCTCACCGAAAGAGCGAATCAGTCCCACCGAGATTGCAATGTAAACTCTTTGTTTACCTTTTGTAACTTTTCGGTCTCACCGAAAGAGCAAATCGGTCCCATCGAGTTTACCTGACCAACTCTCTGGTTAGCTTATTACCAAACTCGGTCTCACCGAGTTTGTGTAATCGGTCTCACCGAGATTACGTTATGCCCAAACCCTAACCATATTGGTCCTACCGAGTTGCATGTCAGTCCCACCGAAAATCTCTAACGGTCACTAGGTTTACCTTTTCGGTCCGACCGAGTTTGTTGATTCGGTCCCACCGAGATTGGAAACTGTGTGTAACGGTTGGATTTTGTGTGGAGGCTATATATACCCCTCCACCTCATGTTCATTCGTGGAGAGAGCCATCAGAACACATACACAATTCCAACTCATATGTTTTGAGAGAGAACCACCTACTCATGTGTTGAGACCAAGATATTCCATTCCTACCATATGAATCTTGATCTCTAGCCTTCCCCAAGTTGCTTTCCACTCAAATCTTCTTTCCACAAAATCCAAATCCTATGAGAGAGAGTTGAGTGTTGGGGAGACTATCATTTGAAGCACAAGAGCAAGGAGTTCATCATCAACACACCATTTGTTACTTCTTGGAGAGTGGTGTCTCCTAGATTGGCTAGGTGTCACTTGGGAGCCTCCGACAAGATTGTGGAGTTGAACCAAGGAGTTTGTAAGGGCAAGGAGATCGCCTACTTCGTGAAGATCTACCGCTAGTGAGGCAAGTCCTTCGTGGGCGATGGCCATGGTGGGATAGACAAGGTTGCTTCTTCGTGGACCCTTCATGGGTGGTTGCTTCTTCGTGGACCCTTCGTGGGTGGAGCCCTCCGTGGACTCGCGCAACCATTACCCTTCGTGGGTGGAGCCCTCCGTAGACTCGCGCAACCGTTACCCTTTGTGGGTTGAAGTCTCCATAAACGTGGATGTAGGATAGCACCACCTATCCGAACCACGGGAAAAACATCCGTGTCTCCAATTGTGTTTGAATTCTCCAAACCCTTCCCCTTACATTCTTGCAAGTTGCATGCTTTACATTCCGCTGCTCATATACTCTTTGCATGCTTGCTTGATATGTATTGTGTATGTTGAAATTGTGCCTAAAACTCCACTCAAACCAAAAAGGCCTAAAAATTGCAACTTTAGCACTAAGTGTCTAATCACCCCCCCCCCTCTAGACACATCTACTTCTAGATCCTACACCATCGTGACGAACAAGCAAGCAAACTAACACACGAGCAAACAAAAGGCAAAGGGAAAGAGAGGGCGAATAAAACGGCAAGAGTGAAGTGGGGGAGAGGAAAACGAGAGGCAAATGGCAAATAATGTAATGCAAGAGATAGAGATTGTGATGGGTACTTGGTATGTTCACTGTTGCGTAGGCTTCCCCGGCAACGGCACCAGAAATGGCTCGTTGATGGGAGAATAAATCTTGACTTGACTTGGCGTAGGCCTCCCCGGCAACGGCGCCAGAAATCCTTCTTGCTACGTCTCGAGCTAGCGTTGGTTTTCCCCGAAGAGGAGGGGGTGATGCAGCATAGTAGCGTAAGTATTTCCCTCAGTTTTTGAGAACCAAGGTATCAATCCAGTAGGAGGTCACGCGCAAGTCCCTCATACCTGCACAAAACGGTAGCAACTCGCAACCAACGCTTAGGGGTCGTCAATCCCTTCATGGTCACTTACGAGAGTGAGATCTGATAGAGATAATATTTTCGGTATTTTTGGTATAAAGATGCAAAGTGAAAAGTAAAAGCAAAACAAGTAAAATAAAGTAATGGAGATTGATATGATGAGAATAGACCCGAGGGGCATAGGTTTCACTAGTGGCTTCTCTCAAGAGCATAGATATTCTACGGTGGGTGAACAAATTACTGTTGAGCAATTGATAGAATTTAGCATAGTTATGAGGTTATCTAGGTATGATCATGTATATAGGCATCACGTCCGTGACAAGTAGACCGACTCTTGCCTGCATCTACTACTATTACTCCACTCATCGACCGCTATCCAGCATGCATCTAGAGTATTAAGTTAAAAACAGAGTAACGCCTTAAGCAAGATGACATGATGTAGAGGAATAAATTCATGGAATATGATAAATACCCCATCTTGTTATCCTCGATGGCAACAATACAATACGTGCCTTGCAACTCTTTCTGTCAGTGAGTAAGGACACCGCAAGATTGAACCCAAAGCTAAGCACTTCTCCCATTGCAAGAACTACCAATCTAGTTGGCCAAACCAAACGGATAATTTGAAGAGACTTGCAAAGATAACTCAATCATACATAAAAGAATTCAGAGAAGATTCAAATATTATTCATAGATAAGTTGGATCATAAACCCACAATTCATCGGTCTCAACAAACACACCGCAAAAAAGAAGATTACATCGAATAGATCCCCACGAGAGAGGGGGAGAACATTGTATTGAGATCCAAAAAGAGAGAAGAAGCCATCTAGCTACTAGCTATGGACGCGAAGGTCTGAAGTAAACTACTCACACTTCATCGGAAGGGCTATGGTGTTGATGTAGAAGCCCTCCGTGATGGATGCCCTCTCCGGCGGAGCTCCGGAACAGGCCCCAAGATGGGATCTCGTGGATACAGGAAGTTGCGGTGGTGGAATTAGGTTTTTGGCTCCCTCTTTGGTCTAATGGGGGTACGTAGGTATATATAGGAGGAAGGAGCACGTCGGTGGAGCTCCGAGGGGCCCATGAGGCAGGGGGGCGCGCCCAGGGGGGGCGCCCTCCACCCTCGTGACCTCCCCGGAAACTTCTTGGAGTAGGGTCCAAGTCTCCTCGATCACGTTCGGTGAGAAGATCACGTTCCCGAAGGTTTCATTCCGTTTGGACTCCGTTTGATATTCTGTTTCCTCGAAATACTGAAATAGGCAAAAAACATCAATTCTGGGCTGGGCCTCTGGTTAATAGGTTAGTCCCAAGAATAATATAAAAGTGGAAAATAAAGCCCAATATAGTCCAAAACAGTAGATAAAGTAGCATGGAGCAATCAAAAATTATAGATACGTTGGAGACGTATCAGGCCCCCGTCCCGCCTAACCCTGTAGCGTTTGACCACGGGATCTAGCCCTTTGACTTTGCACGGACGGGCTTTGACCAGCGGACCTCCCCACCCGGTTGTGTTAGGTCAGCCCATAGGAACACTTTGGAGCAACATTCGGGCCAGACCCACAACAAGATCCTTTCTGTGTAGACCCGACGCATCCGTTTCCCCCCTCCAAGTGCCGGCAGCGCCGTCCGTGAGGGGGGGCACACCCCGGACACGCGTGCCGGGCGTTTGCAACTGCCACAACACTTCCAGACTTGTGAGAGGCCGCCTACGCAAGATTTGGCGGCATGCTAGCCCCGGAGGCCGCCGGCCACAGCCGTAGACGCGCGAAGGGCAATCCGCGTAGAGGGAATTTTTCGGATATTTCTCCATCACCAAAAATTATGAAAAAATACTATTGTTCGTATAGCACATGTGCCCGTGTCGTGCAAAAAAACTCATGATTTTATCACGCTCCGAGTATTTAATAATATTCACGCCACATCGTTACCACAACGTGATATGCCAATTTCTATTTACCCTTCATAAGGACCCTTTTCATCGAATCCGGTCCGACTAAAGTGGGAGAGACAGACACCCGCTAGCCACCTTATGCAACTAGTGCATGTCTGTCGGTGGAACCAGTCTCACGTAGGAGTACGTGTAAGGTCGGTCCGGGCCGCTTCATCCCACGATGCCGCCGAATCAAGATAAGATTAGTAACGGCAAGTAAATTGACAATATCGATGCCCATAACTGCTTTGTGTTCTACTCGTGCATAGAAACTACGCATAGACCTAGCTCATGATGCTAATGTTCGGGATCGTAGCAGAATTTTAAAATTTTCTACGCATCACCAAGATCAATCTATGGAGTAATCTAGCAACGAAGGGAAGGAGAGTGCATCTACATACCCTTGTAGATCGCTAAGCGGAAGCGTTCAAGTGAACGGGGTTGATGGAGTCGTACTCGTCGTGATCCAAATCACCGATGATCCTAGTGCCGAACGGACGGCACCTCCGCGTTCAACACACGTACAGCCCGGTGACGTCTCCTACGCCTTGATCCAGCAAAGGGAGAAGGGGAGGTTGGGGAAGACTCCATCTAGCAGCAGCACGACAGCGTGGTGGTGGTGGAGGAGCACGGGACTCCAGCAGGGCTTCGCCAAGCGCTACGAGCGACGAGGAGGAAGAGGGGTAGGGCTGCGCCAACAGGAGAAGGACCTCATGTGTTGGGATGCCCCTTTGCCTCCACTATATATAGGGGGAGAGGGAGGGCTGCGCCCCCACCTAGGGTTTCCACCCTAGGGGTGGCGGCAGCCCCCATCCCCATCTGGGGTGGTGGCCAAGTGGGGGGGGGAGAGGGAGGCGCACGAGGCATGGGCCTTAGGACCCATCTGCCCTTAGGGTTTGCCCCCTCTTCTCTCCAGGCGCATGGGCCTTGGTGGGGAGGCACCCCAGCCCACCTAGGGGCTGGTCCCTTCCCACTATTGGCCCATGTATGCCTCCGGGGCCGGTGGCCCCACCTGGTGGACCCCCGGACCCCTCCGGTGGTCCCGGTACACTACCGGTGATGCCCGGAACACTTCCGGTGGCCAAAACCATACTTCCTATATATCAATATTTACCTCCGGACCATTTCGGAACTCCTCATGACGTCCGGGATCTCATCCGGGACTCCGAACAACATTCAGTAACCGCGTACATACTTTCCCTATAACCCTAGCGTCATCGAACCTTAAGTGTGTAGACCCTACGGGTTCGGGAGTCATGCATACATGGCCGAGACAACTCTCCGGTCAATAACCAACAGCGGGATCTGGATACCCATGTTGGCTCCCACATGCTCCACGATGATCTCATCGGATGAACCACGATGTCAAGGACTTAATCAATCCCGTATACAATTCCCTTTGTCTATCGGTATGATACTTGCCCGAGATTCGATCGTCGGTATCCCGATACCTTGTTCAATCTCGTTACCGGCAAGTCTCTTTACTCGTTCCGTAACACATCATCCCGTGATCAACTCCTTGGTCATATTGTGCACATTATGATGATGTCCTACCGAGTGGGCCCAGAGACACCTCTCGTTTACACGGAGTGACAAATCCCAGTCTCGATTTGTGCCAACCCAACAAACACTTTCAGAGATACCTGTAGTGTACCTTTATAGACACCCAGTTATTGTGACGTTTGGCACACCCAAAGCACTCCTACGGTATCCGGGAGTTGCACAGTCTCATGGTCTAAGGAAATGATACTTGACATTAGAAAAGCTTTAGCATACGAACTACACGATCTTTGTGCTAGGCTTAGGATTGGGTCTTGTCCATCACATCATTTCCCAATGATGTGATCCCGTTATCAACGACATCCAATGTCCATGGTCAGGAAACCGTAACCATATATTGATCAACGAGCTAGTCAACTAGAGGCTCACTAGGGACATGGTGTTGTCTATGTATGCACACATGTATCTGAGTTTCCTATCAATACAATTCTAGCATGGATAATAAACGATTATCATGAACGAGGAAATATAATAATAACCAATTTATTATTGCCTCTAGGGCATATTCCAACATGTTTAACCTTTTTTTGGTGCATGTGGTGGTCCTGCCCGACTGTTGTGACTGTTGTTTCTGATTCAGGAAAGCAAGAGCTTGACTGTATTATGAAGACCATAAATAGATAAGTACAGATTGTTTGCAAGTAAGTCAGGATTATATGAGGTGATTTATCCTTTTTTAGAGTTTTATTAGTATATCCATAAAGGGATCCATAGCATACTAATTGTGTTGAGGTTTATTTCACACTATAAGAGAAATTATTCATGTACCCGTGAAGCGGATATTATTATATTTCATAACTGGGACAATAAAGCTACATATTGGTCCTTGGAGCTCTAATCATTTCTTTCATTTGTGATGAGCTAACTTATGGTTACATGTTGCTATCAATTATCAGAACTGCTACTTTCCGTTTCCTTATATTGAAAGTGACTGGAATGCATTCCTTAATCGCCCTCATTGTGTACACAAGGAGTTGCTATTACATGTATTAAATAGATTGATATATATTTGTTCTCTAAAAATATGTTCCTATTTTCGTTAAGAACACACCACTTCATCATTTCTGTTGTATAGCTTTCCTAGGTATATTAGCCCATTGTAATGATTTTTAGAGGTTTCATAGTATCCTTAGGAAAATGAAGCCCGAGGATGCTACATATCCTTTGCTTTCAAGTATCCGTCACTACAAGCTCCATTAGCTTCTCCTTGGAACATGGAAAGAGGAAGTAGGAGTTTTCATTGATGATCATCTAAAAGCACAATACATGTTCTTTGATTAATAACGAAGACAAAGGCCCTACCACTATCTATGTTTGGATGGCATCGCTTCCAACTGCTTGACCAAAATGTTGGGACCGGCACCCTCGCGCCAAGGCGCGCTCCCTATCTAGTGGAACCGTATCATCGATGCGCATCTTTTTCGTGTAGAGCTTACCTCGAACCAAAGCACCCTTGTGTAGATCAGAGGGAGGAGATTAGATAGGAACTTATTGGAGGTTGAAGAAGACCTCACGTAATCACCTCACATCCCTCATGTCTCCACTCGTGCAAGGGCCTACTCACTTGCGCTCGGCTCGGCCTGGCTCGCGAGAAACTGACGATCTGAGCGTTTCCAGCGAGCCAGACCCAAAGATGCTTTAAGTTCCGTGCTATGCAGGCCCAACGGTGTATACATGCAACCAAACAGGCCAGATTCTTCCCGCGTGGGCCTGGTCGAGGTGTATGCTGGCAACCAAACACGTCCTAATTGCATTAGTAGTTTTGGTTTTGAGCTTGTTTTTTCTATTTTGAGGGACCCAAATGTAAGTATTCATTTACTTTGTATGCTAGTTTAAAGGTTTTAGGGGAAGTTGTATACCGGATATGCTAAACACAACACGTAAGAACCTCCTCTAAATTATATGAATGCATCGTAAAACTATTTTTATGGGGAGTTTATGGGAGTCGTTGTCAACCGGTCCGGAGGAGACCATATAATGCTATTCCTTAAGAAAAAAACCATTTGCCTGTCTAAATTGCCCAAGCATTTGATCAAACACTTGATGTGCGGTAGTGGCGCGACGATATGTGGTGGCTCTGGTCATCCAGCGGCACGGGACAGAGCTGCAACAGCGGCACCATGCAGGAGGGCAGACAACTCACACATACGCGTCTCCAACAGGAAGGAAAAGGTCGTGAGCCCGCCAGCCTTGCCACCCAGTTGCCACGATCCCATGGCCATAGGTGGCGCCGGATCCGAGCACGGCCCTACTCGAACGAACGAGAAAAGCTCGCATGCGGCACATAAAGGTAAAAATACTCTAATAGAGGTATCATAAGCCCCCCTTTCTTTTGTGAAAAAACTGGTTTAGGTAAGTTTGGCCAAAAGATGTACTGTAATAGCGACCTGTATAATCACCCCAACTTCTCTCCCCTATTGTTTTTCTTAACCTTCTTCAAAACTTTGGCAGTGCAAATTTCACACCGGCATGATGCCGGTAACCCGGCATCAGCCTAGCCCCGCCTGCCGTTACTCGCCCATCGGCCCGCTGCGCCGCCCCGACCGCGTAGTCATGCCGCAGCACCACCTCGCCCTGTTGTGCCTTTATTTGCTCGACGACAACGGCTCGAGGGGCATTCAGCAGAGCCAAATACCTTATTTCATTAGTAGTTTTCATTCTGAGCTTGTTTTTCTATTTTGAGGGACCCAAATATAATTATTATTTTACTTTGTATGCTAGTTTAAATGTTTTAGGGAAAGTTGTATACCAGATTTGCTAAACACAACACATAAGAACCTCCCTAAATTATATGAACACATCATAAAAACTATTTTTAGGGGGAGTTCGTATTGGAGTTGTTCGCAACCGGTCCGGAGTTTGTATAGCCGTTTCCTCCTGGCTGACGTGTGGGCCCCACTCTCCCTGACTGCCCCTATGTTTTTCTCCTGCACGGAATGGGGATTGCGCTTCGCTCCACCGCTTTGTCGTCCTCGGAGTCTGCTCCCCGCCCCACACCGCCCCGCCCCGCCTCGCGCTCGCTGTCGTCATTGGCTTCCTCCCCGCCTCGTCGCCGTTCCTCCGGATCATCCACCGCGCCCGTGCGTTCTTCCTCCCCCTCCCCCTCCTCTCGCTCCCCCCGTCGACTCGCTGGACATTTGCGTCTGATGCCGGTTTTGTGGATAGGAGTTCGGGGCCGGCATTGTCCGCATTCCGGCATGGCGCGGGGTTGGTTCACCGTGCTCGGCGCCGATTAGGGCGGTTCCGAGTTCTTGATTAGGGTTTAGTCTTTTCGATTTGGGCTTGGATTTCGGTCGCTCTCGTCTGTCCTTAAAAGAGGTTACGCGTGTCATCTGGGTTATGCTTGATTTGGAGAGGGTTTGGGCTGCTTAGGGATTTGAGTTTCGAGTCGTGCTCCCCACCGAGATGATGCCGATTTGTTTTTTTTTTGTGCTTCTCAACCCTCTTTATACCGAGCTTTTATACTTATTTTAAATAAGTTTAGCATATTACTATTTTAATTAATATAATTTTCTATTACTTAGCCACATGACAATGTTGCCAAACATTAGTTATGTTATTTATTGTTATATAGTTCTAGTGTTTGTCACTGAAATTCTGATGATGCAAAAATTAAATTGTATGATGTATGAAAAATTCTTTTTCTTATTAAAAATCTATTTGAATAACTTTCCAATATTGCATAAGCAATATAGTGTATATTTGCATATGTATGTGTGAGTTCTTTTTTTTAATATTATTCCATATCAGGGTGGATATTTCTAAATCATATACACAATAACACATATTTTAATAGTGGTTTCTAGTGTATATTAAGCAACCATATTCACTGAAACTTCTAGGGCATAGCAAATGTGACTTGCAAGTTGGGTTCCATAATAGAATCATCGAAGAACCAAAAATATTGTTGATTGTACTTGATTCGATTATCTGTGATGCTCGTCTAGATTCACTTGGTTTAATATAGTACAAATAAGATCAACTCCTTGTTTCTCAAATGAAAAATTGTGCGTTGGTTTAAAATTGAAATCTAGTTATCATAAATTTATTACAATACTATGACATCCATCCTAAAGCGAGACCGGCGTATTTAAACTCAACTTCGCCATTTGGATTGGTTTGCCTCCGCGTGGTACAAACTATTTGTATCTGGTGTAAACTTGCGCTCTAGAAAAATAAGGTTGTATTTTATGCATTTAATAATCTTTCAGATGCAACACTACAAAATATGCTCTATTCAGTGACAAAAACCCCGGTGATGAAACAGGGAACATCACGAAAGATCATGTTTTGTGACGGTCAACCTCCACCATGCGTTCTCCTCCCGGGGCAAAGCCCTCAGCAACTTTGGCGACATTATGGCCTAATTTTAGGCAACGCTTTTGGGCATCACTAGCACACCCATTTTTTGGGACGGTTATTACTCTCACTGAAAAAAATGGACGAGATAGTGAATGGAGTATACAAACAAAAAATTGAGACTGCGAGATTCAAACCGACTACCTTGTTCTTATGTACAAGTTAACCTAAAATGGATACAAACTATGGTCAACAAGAAAGTTGTTCATCTCCTAGAAATGAACAATTTTGCCTTTTGGATAATCTAAATCACACGTCATGCGGACTGATACGTCTGCAACATATCTATAATTTTTAATTGTTCCATGCTGTTATGTTATCAATCTTGGATGTTTTACATACATTTACAAGCAATTATATATATCATTTTTTGGGACTAACCTATTAACTTAGTGCCTAGTGCCACTTGTTGTTTTCTGCATATTTTTGGTTTTACAGAATATCCATATCAAATGAAGTTCAATTGCCACAAAACTTTTTGGAGATTTTTTTTCTGTCAATAAGAGACCATGGAAGCTTCGGGAGACCACGAGAAGATTGGCCCATGAGGCACCAGGGGCAAGCGGCTCTTCGAACAGCCTGGCGTAGAGAGCAAGTGCCACGGCGTCGACTGGTTCGTCCTGCTTCAGCAGCCCCAGGCATAGCAGGAGAACCCTCTTGGCCTTCATCTCCGAGTCTAGGCCCCGGTCTGCCTTCGCGATGCGGTCGCTTC
>NC_041384.1:13857707-13866656 GCF_002162155.2 Triticum dicoccoides | reverse complement strand
GTGGAGGAGAGGAGCCACGTCTTGCTGGACGGATTGGATGAAGCCTTGAATAGCACATTGCGTGGCACTTGGGGTAGCGGGGGCAACGTCCGGTACGTGGGCAGCATCATGCATGGGCTGCATGGGCTGGACTGCTTGCGAGCCGCCAAGTGTCGCGGGGGGAGCGGGCTGCATGGGCAGAACTGCTTCTGGGCCGCCAAGTGTCGTAGAGGGAGCGGGCGAGGAATCCTTCCCATGATTGCAGGAGGGGCCCGCCTCGCGAGGCGATGAGATGGTACAACATTTTTTTAGTGGAACAATGAAAATAATATCATACCCTCCTATTGTTTTCAAGATATCATCATTCTATTTTTGTTACGATTCTTAGAATCACACACAGAAACTGCAGAAGAATATTGGTTTCCTTGCATCCACACATCCTATACACAAAATCTAAACAAAAGGTTGTAGTTTTTCTTTGTGCATGCCGACGCAGAGCAAGGAGTCGGCCTAGATCATGGCCACTACCTGGTGACATGAACCAGAAGGCGCAAGGTGCCTGTGCCAGTGCCAACCTTGTGGCCTCCTCGCCAATGCCCTCACGTTTGTTGACCTCACTACCGGACTCGCGGTCTATGCCTACGGCCAGGGCCTGTCGGCATAGGTCCTTTGCCGTCGGCATAGATCTATGCCAACGGCTGCCGTCAGCATAGACCCATCGGCGTAGATATCGTCAGCGTAGTCTTGCCAGACCGTCGGCGTAGTATAGCCGTCGGCATAGGGGCCTATGCCGACGGCCGGACGTCAGCCATCGGCATAGTTTAGCCATCGGCAGTGTTTTCCGTCTGACGGCAACGGACGGCACCGTCAAAAGCGCTGACGAATCATGGAATGGCACGTGGCAGAGGTACGCTAACGGCTCGGCCGTCGGCATAGGTAGAAATCTATGCCGGCGGCCTAGCCATCGGCATACTTGTGCCACATGGCATCCCGTGGTGCTCCTGGTGGCAGTGCTATGCCTACGGCAAAGAAGTCGACATATATGGAAATCTATACCTACGGCTTTGCCGTAGGCATAGATCTAGCACGTGGCGAGCCCTGGTAACTCCTGGGCTTATATATGTCGACAGCTTTGCCGTAGGCATAGTTTTTTTAATTTTTATTTTCCATGTTTTCTCTTTTTCACTTCATTTGACAGCATTTCAAAGCAGAATAATATGGAATTATGCAGAAATATGACAGTTCATCATTTAAACATACTCAAGTTCATCATCATCATCTAAACATACTCAAGTTCATCATCATCATCTAAACATACTCAAGTTCATCATCTAAAGATCATCACCGGCGGAAGTTCATGAACATAAAAGTAGTGCAAGACATGGAACATCATAAAAGTAGGAACATGAAAGGCATGGCACGATGGCCACATGCACGGAATCATCATCGACATCAAGCAAGACCACCTCCGCCAAAACCACCACCAGCAAGACCACCTCCGCCAAAACCACCACCGCCAAGACCACCTCCGCCAAAACCACCACCGCGACCACCATCACTCTGCCAGATCGGAGTGACTGGGTCGACGGAGCAGGAGTCGAGCCACCGGTCCCCTACATGTTTCAGAAAAGATTCTAACGGTAAATATGATATGATAGTGTTGAATGAACGAGAACTAGTTTGCCAGTAGTTAGGCAAATGTACTAACCGGACTATCACTGCCTAGTGCCACCCATTCATTGAACGTGGGCACGTGTGGGGCTTCTCCCGCAGGTGGTGGTGGGGGTCCCATTTGTGGTGGATCCATGCGGTTACTCCAAGACGCCAACATAGCCTGGATGTTAGTTAAACAAGCAAACTAGAAGATCAGAAGGAATGAAAGTGCAAAAATGTAGCTTGGTTTTAAGAGGGCAAAACTAACTGTCATCATCTGACGGTTGTAATCATCGTTTGCCTTCACTCGTTTCAAGTACTCCCGCACCTCGAGATTCCTATGCTCGACAAACTCCTTATATGCCTACATAATTTAGGTTGTTTCTAAGTGAGAAATGCTGAAAATAAACTGAGAATGCTAGAGAGAAAAAGATAAAGGGGAAGTACTTACAGCATACTGGCGAGCTAAGGGAGTCTGTGAACGCCCCGTACTCTCTAACTGGCTCAGGTTGGTAGCCGGAAACCGTGTGTATGAGATCGAAGGAGTGATCAAGCCATCAAAACACAGATACTGGCCATGTGACTTCCCTTGGATGGCCACCACCGCCGTGTCGTCGATCTGAGACTGGGCGACCTCAGCAACAGGAACATCCGGATGCAACTTCTGATAGTGCTGAGTGTAAGACCCCAGGTGCTCCTCGGTCTTGCCGTAGTACTGGCTCTCGCCCTCCTTGGGATGACTCCGCTCGCGGGCCAACTTCCACGACTCAATGTCTGAGAGCGGCCTCTTCAGCTTGTCCTCCTGCAATGTCAAACAGAAGTTAGCCATACATAAGAACATGACGGTAAAGAAGAACAAAAATGCATCATGCACATAGATATACCTTCATGGCCTTGAAGCCCCAGTGGTTCCTGTTTCCTTGGTCGTGTGTCCCGTCGTTTCCACGGTTAGGCCGGGCCTTGATGCTCTTGGCAGCAAACTCTGCATCGTCGCCGAGCCACCTATCCACCAAACTCGCCCATCTGTCATGCCTTCCATAGCACCAACGAGGAACAACCTATGCAAATTTTGGAAGCATGACATGTGAGCACGAAACATATAGATGACTGCTTGAAACAATGAAAAGTTAGTAATAGTTACCATCATGAACTGCTCCCTGTTCAAGGTAAGTCGTTGCTTCTGCGCTTGAGTTTTGGTCATCTTTTGGTGCAGGTAGATGTGGTAGTACTGTGAGACGGCAACCCAGTGCACCTCGTACTGCAACTGATGAGCTTTCTTCTTCGCAGCCGCAAGCAAGACCACGTCGGCTCTGGCCTTGTGCTCGTCAAGAACTCTATAGAGTTGCTGCAATCATGCATAAACCAGAAGCAAACAAGGCATGATTTGAGTGATTTAATGATAAACTATGAACGAAACTGAAGACAAGTGATTCAGAAGAGAACTTACCCAAAATTTGGTGATCACGGCCTTAGCGGCCGTCCCATACTCCGCGTTGCTGCAAGCCTCGTAGTGGGCCCAACTCGTGGCCAAAACCCGCAGCTGCGGGTCCCTGTCTCGCTGCGGGCAGAATAGGCCAGGCCAAAACTCCTTCAATAGGACAGTGATAAGGTCGTTCGGTTTACGGCCCTTTCCGCGAAGGATCCAGTTTCTGCAAAAGAATCAAAGGATTTCCATGTGTACAATAAGAAAATGTTGTCATGTGTTGAAAATATGATTGAAAGGCACTTACTCTGTCCCCACAGGTTCAATGAGCCACTTGTGCTCCTCGATAGAAGGTGGTGTAGGTAGTCCGGCATTACCACGCAGCCACCCCTGCGGAGCACCCGGTGGCAAGTCACCCCACAACTCGGGATCAACCTCCGCTCCACCACCCTCCTTGCCCTCCTCCTCACCCTCCTCCTCGCCCTCCTCCTCCTCGCAATCAGGAACATACTCCTCCTCCTCAGACTCAGAAGGTGCCTCTGTATAGGAGGGCATCAAAGAAGACCCTCCTATTTCGGACACGGCCCGGAGTTTTTTGCCCCGGCTGCCTCTGCCCCCACCTCCTCCTCCTCTAGGGGCTCTCCCCCCCACCTCCTCCTCCTCTAGGGGCTCTCCCCCCACCGCATCCTCCTCTAGGGTCTCATCCCCCGACCCCTCCACCTCCCTGTGAGGTGTCATCGTCGCGTAGTCGGGAGGGAACCTTGTGGGCTCGTCCATTCCGAGTAAGTCCTTTGAATTTGCTGAGGAAACTGGCGTCGCTGGACTTGCCCATGATTAGCAAACCTGCATTGAGAAGAGAATAAACAATTAGTAAGGATATCAATTAAACAAGCATACAGGAAAAAATAGCAGAAGTGCACATTAAGCATACTATTGTAATGATCATTAAAAGAACTTACATTTTCTAGAACCCATATGAATCATCACTATTGTAATATATTTGTGGACCGGTCTCATCATCACTATCACGCATATCTTCTTCATTGTCTGACGGAGGTGGAGGCTCTTCCTCATCGTCAGCATCTTCATTTAACTTTTCAAGCATAATTATGTCTCTTTGATTCACAACTGCCTCACCATCAATCCGTGCGCCGTCATCGTTTGGGTCCAGGTCAACATAACCCAAGTCATCATCCTCGTTGTTTTGGACCACGTCATCATGTTCCTCTTGATAGAACACTCCCTCGTATGTCATGGGTTTTATGTTGTAGTAATCATCATCGTTCGGGTCCGGTAGCTTACCATGTGGCGACACCTTGAACACAACTTCCCAACCCTTTAGGTACTCTTTCTGGCATGGGTATGGCAGATAATATACTTGTGTGGCCTGGGTAGCAGCGATAAAGAGATCAGCTCCGGCATAGACGGTTGATGGTTTAAGTTCAACTAAACCAACAGAAGGCGTATGTCTCAGACCCTTTTTGGGGTCGAACCATCGGCATTTGAACACAGTGAGACTTAGGTGTTCGCGGCCACGTTTGAGTGTAAGCTCGTATATTTTTCCTACCCTTCCGTAGTAATCTACTTTATTATCTCGTTCAGTGAAGACTCCGGTATTTATGATTTTGGGATCAGGCCGACTGTTCTGGTGCTCCTCTGTATGGAAGCGATACCCATTCACATCATACTTTTGGCATGTCATGATGGCAGGGTCAAAACCCATGGAAACCCATCTCAATTCTTCATCATTGATTCGATCGGATCATTTCCCTACAAGTTTAATTGAAATTATAGGGTGCATGAGTTTAATTGAAATAGGTAATAGGGAAGTGTGAAAAATTACTTTCTCCATGAACCACGCAACGAAATTTTTCCTTCCATCAGCACCCTCTCGGAGAAGAGCAAGTGCCTCCGCTTCAGTAGGAGGCAGCATTCCCGTCCATTCTTCTTCAATGAATCGACTACAATAAGAAAAACGGTATAAGAACTAGGCAAAGTGAACATAACGAATTGACTAAAAGAATGGTGCAAAGGTATTACCTCATCCACTCATCCTCAACTTCCTTGATGTTGTGCAAGATATAGAACATGACGTCCTCCCACTCATCTCGTGGCATGAGATAAGGTGTCGAGCATCCAGCCCTGCCACCTTGCCCGATGAATAGAGGCAACTTGGGTTTATACTTGGGTTCTTCTGTATTGTATCGAGACACCTTATTGTGCAACGTGGGAACATGGTCCGGATAGTAGGTTGTCCTGAGGTCTGCCACCTCCTCTAGGATAACTGCCTCAGCTATGGAAGCTTCAATCTTAGCTTTGTTTCCACATTTCTGTCTCAGATGCTTGTTCTGTCTCTCAGGGCCGTATTGCCAATGATTCTGCACAGGGCCCCCCCAACAATACCTCGTTCGCGAGGTGCAAAATGAGATGTGTCATCGGAGTAAAGAAGTCTGGCGGGAAGATTTTCTCTAGCTTGCATATCAACTCCGGCGCCTTCTTATGCATTTCTTTTATCTTCTCAGGACATACTTCTTTAGCACAAAGCATGCGGAAGAAATGGCTTAACTCCGCAAGCACACGCCAGACACGCTCGGAAACATAGCCCCGAACCATCACCGGCATAATCCGCTCAATCCATACATGACAGTCATGACTCTTGAGCCCGGTCACTCTGCCCGTTGAAAGATTGACCCCCTTACTTATATTCGACGCATAACCATCAGTGAACTTCACGACGTGTTTCAGCCACTTGAATGCCTCCATCTTATGATCCTTTTTAAGTACGAAGTCAGCATCTGGCTTGAACCAAGATTTTTGACTGCCTGTGGGAGGTTGCATGTGTAGACGTGGTCTATCACAAACATTCTGTTGATCGACTTTAGCATTAACATTATCCTTTATCTTATCAGGAATGTTGAGGATCATGCGAAAAAGGGACTCTGCAACATTGTTTTCGGTGTGCATCACATCTATGTTGTATGGAAGTTTGAGGTCCTTAAAATAGGGAAGCTGCGTGAAGGGGGTAATGCGAGTCCAGTTGTGCGTCTCACCATATCCTTCAAAACATTTTTTCCCTTTACCTTTTCCTTTGCCCTCGCCCTCGTCTTCGCCTGTGGCTTTGCCTTTGCCTTTGCCTCTCCCTTCACCGGCAGGCTTAAGAGCTTTCAGCTGAGCAAGCACATCCGCACCAGAAAACGTTGGAATCTCATTTACTTCATGGACAACTTTGCCTTTTGTGAAGTTCTTCTTGTCTTCCCTATCAGGATGGCCTGGAGGGAGGAACTGTCGATGCAGGTCAAATGCAACATACTTGCCTCCCTTCTTCAGCCAAATGAAAATCAAGGCCTGCATGCACACTGGGCAAGGCATCTTTCCACTTGTACACCATCCGCAGAACAGGGCATAACCGGGAAAGTCATGCATGCAATATTGTAGCCAAACTTTCATCAAGAAATTTTTCTGCAGATGTCGGTCGTATGTCAACCTCGGGAAGTACCAAGAATGGTGCAAATCATCCACCAACGGCTGCATAAACACACTCAAATTCTTCCCCGGATATTCAGGCCCCGGAATTATAAGCGACAGGAACATGGTCTTGCGTTGCATTATGGCGCCGGGAGGGAGATTGAGCGGAATAACAAATACGGGCCAACAGCTGTATGGATTAGACGACATACCATATGGATTGAACCCATCACCTGTTATAGCAATTCTGACATTCCCAGCCTCGGCTGCTTCCTCCGGGTACTCTATATCGAATGACTTCCATGCTTCACCTCCTGATGGATGTACAATTTTTTTGGATTGTACCTTTTCCCTTCCTTGTGCCACTTCATCATTTTGGTAGACTACTCGGTGATGAAAAGGCGCTGCAGTCTTTTTATAAAATCAAGATACCGAAGAACCTTCACAAGGATTTTTAGCTGCTGCTTCTGACCATGCTTATCGACCACCTCAATATACCGAGAGGAACCGCACTTCCTACAGTACTTGTCATCCACATACTCATGCCTAAACAAAAGGCAATTTTTTGGACAAACATGTATTTTCTCATAGTCCATGGAGAGCGCCTTCATGATTTTCTTCGTAGTATACATGGTTTTTGGCAGTTCATGGCCCTCACGCATGCTGTTAGCCCATACTCCTAGAAATGCTTCGAAGCAACCTCGGCTACAGCCGTACTCAGCCTTGACTGCCATCAGTTGCGAGATGGCATCCAGCACAGACAGCTTGGCACCCTCATAGAGAGGCTTCTTTGACGAGGCCAAGATTTCCAGGAAGGCCTTTGCGGTTTCCTCCGGCTCCTCCGGTTCATTCGCTGAATGTGACGGAGGTGTCAGCTGTGCAGCAAAGACATCATCTAGCATGTCTCTAACCCAATTGTCCTCATAACCAGCGACGCGTTTTCGTATCACATCCTCTCTACCACGGTCCCGCTGGGCAAAGTTTATCGGCATATTAAAGTTGGGCATAAATCCATGCGTGCGAAGGTGCTTAGTCATCTCACTCTTATCTCTGCGGATACGTCTCTTACATCTGGCACACGGGCATTCTGGCACCATCCTCATTGGACTACGGAATATCTCTTTCAAAAACACATCAGTTTTCTCGACCCACTCTGTTGTTACTTGATTCCGACGGAAAAACCCACTATACATCCACTGATTATCTGCCATCTCTGCTTTATTGTAAGCCAGACAACAAAATTAAGGATTCATTTAAATTACTCACATCAATATTTTATTTTTTACAAGGTTGACGAGAAATGACATTTAATCCACCTACATCTCTAATAGGTAAAGATGGGTCCTAATCCCACCCGAGAATGTGTAGATTGAGTATGTTGTCCATGCTCTACCCCATTCCGAGACAAAATTTCAGCAACACCTCCCCGCTGTTCTCCAAATACACGTCTCGGCAAAATGCCGAGAGAATGTGCATCCAGAGAACAACAGGGAGGCACCGCCAAAATCATGTCTTGGAACGGGGTAGAGCATGAACAACGTACCCAATCTACACATCCTCGGGCTATCCGTGGAAAGCGCTGGACAATCCGAAAGAGCTGCGGTGATAAATATGCAATTGAATGCATATTTATCGATGCAACCCTTTCGGACGGGAGAACTAGGTTACACGACTTGATGTGAAAATTTAATCTAGTGACATGGAAAAAAAGTGCACGAGGTCATGGAATTGTTGCTCACCCTCCGATGTAGTCGATCAAAGGAGAGGGACGATCATGGACCAACACATCCAATGTCGACAATCACTCCACAAAGATGGAACACCACAAATCCTGTTAATTACACCGAGTGAAAAAAATTTAGGTCATCACCTCACATTAAGCATTGATACTTTTAACTATGAAAAAAAATCATGTTTCGTCAAGTGTCAAATTTTGTCCTTCAATTTTTTTAGCAAGATCATCATGATTAAATAACCACTCATCATATCATAATTTTGCAGCACATCTCACATAGCTACTTAACATTAAGCACTGACACTTAAAACTATGAAAAAAATTCATATTTTGTCAAGTGTCAAATTTTGTCCGGTTCAATTTTTTTGACAAGATCATCATGATAAAAATAATCACTCATCTTATACCAATTTTAGAGCACATCTCAAATGACAAGATCATCATGATAAAAATAATGCAACCTAACAATCTAACATCCCAACATCCAACATTCACCTATATATCAACCTAACAACCTAACATCTAACATCTAACCTAACAATCTAACATCCAACATCCATTCATCCATCCAACAGTACAAAAATGCAAAAAAATGAAGAAAAAAAACGTAGCTCACTGAGAGGGGCGTGGCAGGGGGCGCGGCGGTGGAGGGGATGGTAAGGCAGGGGCGGTCGGGGATGGGAGGGATGGGGCC
>NC_041384.1:13856804-13857451 GCF_002162155.2 Triticum dicoccoides | reverse complement strand
GGGTGGGGTGTGCGGCGGCGGCAGGGGGCGTGGTGGAGTGGGAGGTGCGGCGGCAGGGGAGGGGTGTGCGGCGGTGGCGGCAGGTCAGGGTGGGGGTGCGGCGGCGGCGCAGGTCGGGGTCGGGGGGTGCGGCGGCGGCGCAGGTCGGGGTGTGGGGGAGAGAATGAGTGGATCGGGGTCGCCCTGCGAATGGATAAGGTGAACTAAGCCGTCGGCATAGGTGAGGGCGCCACGTGGCACCTATGCCGACGGCTTAGCCGTAGGCATATTTTTTTTCTTTTTTATTATCCACGTCACCGATCCGCGTAGAAGCTTTCGTATCGCCGCAGCTATGCCGTCGGCATATTTTTATTTTTACTTTTCTTATTTTATATAATTTTTTTAATGTTTTCTTATACTTATATCTATCCTTTTTAATTTCATATATTTTTTTATTTTTTTATAGTTATATTTTCCTTTTTTATTTTTTATGTATTATAATTACATATAGATTTTTTATTTTTTTTAACCGCTCGGCCCTCTTCTCTCCCGAAACCACACACAGGGGAGGGGAGGGGAGGCGCCGAACTCGAGCAGCTTCGTTCGCCAAGGCCGTGGCCTGGTCGCGGGTATGGGAGCGCCATGGCCGGCGCCTCGCGTGCTCGATG
>NC_041384.1:13836480-13856509 GCF_002162155.2 Triticum dicoccoides | reverse complement strand
GTCAGGTGAGTGAAGGGGGAGGGGGTCGTCGACGATGGGGTGGGGGTGGGGGTGGGGGCGGGGGTAGCTTAGTTCGTCGGGTGAGTGAAGGAGGAAGGTGTCGTCGACAAAGGGACACCTGGGAGCAACATCCGGGCCAAACCCGCAGCTACATCCCCTCTGTGTAGACCCGACGCGTCCGTTTCCCCCCTCCAGGTGCCGCCGGCGGCGCCGTCTCTGAGGGGGGGCACACCCCGGACACGCGTGCCGGGCGTTTGCAACCGCCACAACACTTCCTGACTTGTGAGAGGCCGCCTACGCAAGATTTGGCGGCATGCTAGCCCCCGGAGGGCGCCGGCCACAGCCGTAGACGCGCGAAGGGCAATCCGCGTAGAGGGAATTTTTCGGATACTTCTCCATCACCAAAAATTATGAAAAAATACCATCGTTCCTATAGCACATGTGCCCACGTCGTGCAGAAAAACTCATGATTATCGCGCTCCGGGTATTTAATAATATTCACGCCGCATCGTTACCGCAGAACGTCTACTACCGTGTCATCGCCGTCCGTGAGGGGGGACACGCCCCGTAGACGCGTGTCGCCTCTTAGGACATGCCACCACACCACCCCGCATGTATGAGGGCCCGGTGCGATGCTCCGGTGGCATTGCTACCCCCAGGGCCCCCGTCCCGCCTAACCCTGTAGCGTTTGACCACGGGATCTAGCCCTTTGACTTTGCATGGACGGGCTTTGACCAGCGGACCTCCCCACCCGGTTGTGTTAGGTCAGCCCATAGGAACACTTTGGAGCAACATTCGGGCCAGACCCACAGAAGATCCCCGCCGTGTAGAGCCGACGCGTCCGTTTCCCACTTCTAGGTGTCGGCAGCGGCGCCGTTCGTGAGGGGGGCACACCCCGGACACGCGTGCCGGGCGTTTGCAACCGCCAAAACACTTCCAGACTTGTGAGAGGCCGCCTACGCAAGATTTGGCGGCATGCTAGCCCCCGGAGGCCGCCGACCACAGCCGTAGACGCGCGAAGGGCAATCTACGTAGAGGGAATTTTTTGGATACTTCTCCATCACCAAAAATTATGAAAAAATACCATCGTTCCTATAGCACATGTGCCCACGTCGTGCAAAAAAATTCATGATTTTATCGCGCTCTGAGTATTTAATAATATGCACGCCGCATCGTTACCGCAGAACGTCTACTACCATGTCATCACCGTCCGTGAGGGGGGCCAGGCCCCGGAGACGCGTGCCGCCTCTTCGGACATGCCACCACACCACCCCGCATGTATGAGGGCCTAATGCGACTCTCCGGTGGCATTGCTACCCCCCATAGGGACCCCGTCCCGCCTAACCTTGTAGTGTTTGACAACGAGATCTAGCCCTTTGACTTTGCACGGACGGGCTTTGACCAGCGGACCTCCCCACCTGGTTGTGTTAGGTCAGCCCATAGGAACACTTTGGGGCAACATCCGGGCCAGACCCACAGCAAGATCCCCTCCGTGTAGACCCGACGCGTCCGTTTCCCCCTTCCAGGTGCAGGCGGCGACGCCGTCCGTGAGGGGGGGCACACCCCGGACACGCGTGCCGGGCGTTTGCAACCGCCACAACACTTCCAGACTTGTGAGAGGCCGCCTACACAAGATTTGGCGGCATGCTAGCCCCCGGAGGGCGCCGGCCACAACAGTAGACGCGCGAAGGGCAATCCACGTAGAGGGAATTTTTCGGATACTTCTCCATCACCAAAAATTATGAAAAAATACCATCATTCCTATAGCACATGTGCCCACGTCGTGCAAAAAAAAACTCATGATTTTATCGTGCTCCGAGTATTTAATAATATTCACGCCGCATCGTTACCGCAGAACGTCTACTATCGTGTCATCGCCGTCCGTGAGGGGGGCCACGCCCCGGAGACGCGTGCCGCCTGTTCGGACATGCCACCACACCACCCCGCATGTATGAGGGCCTGGTGCGACGCTCCGGTGGCATTGCTACCCCCCACAGGGCCCCCGTCCCGCCTAACCCTGTAGCGTTTGACCATGGGATCTAGCCCTTTGACTTTGCACGGACGAGATTTGACCAGTGGACCTCCCCACCCGGTTGTGTTAGGTCAGCTCATAGGAACACTTTGGAGCAACATCCGGGCCAGACCCACAGCAAGATCCCCTCCGTGTAGACCCGACGCGTCCGTTTCCCTCTTCCAGGTGCCGGTGGCGGCGCCGTCCGTGAGGGGGGCACACCCCGGACACCCGTGCCGGGCGTTTGCAACTGCCACAACACTTCCAGACTTGTGAGAGGCCGCCTACACAAGATTTGGTGGCATGCTAGCACCCGAAGAACGCCGGCCACAGCCCTAGACGCGTGAAGGGCAATCCGCATAGAGGGAATTTTTCGGATACTTCTCCATCACCAAAAATTATGAAAAAATACCATCGTTCCTATAGCACATGTGCCCACGTCATGCAAAAAAACTCATGATTTTATCGCGCTCCGAGTATTTAATAATATTCACGCCGCATCGTTACCGCAGAACGTCTACTACCGTGTCATCGCCGTCCGTGAGGGGGGCCACGCCCCGGAGACGCGTGCCGCCTGTTCGGACATGCCACCACACCACTCCGCATGTATGAGGGCCCGGTGCGACGCTTCGGTGGCATTGCTACCCCCCACAGGGCCCCCGTCCCGCCTAACCCTGTAGCTTTTGACAACGGGATCTAGCCCTTTGACTTTGCACGGACGGGCTTTGACCAGCGGACCTCCCCACCCGGTTGTGTTAGGTCAGCCCATAGTTACACATTGGAGCAACATCCGGGCCAGACCCACAGCAAGATCCCCTCCGTGTAGACCCGACGCGTCCGTTTCCCCCTTCCAGGTGCTGGCGGTGGCGCTGTCCGTGAGGGGAGGCACACCCCGGACACGCGTGCCGGGCGTTTGCAATTGCCACAACACTTCCAGACTTGTGAGAGGCCGCCTATGCAAGATTTGGCGGCATGCTAGCCCCGGAGGCCGCCGGCCACAGCCGTAGACGCGCGAAGGGCAATCCGCATAGAGGGAATTTTTTGGATACTTCTCCATCACCAAAAGTTATGAAAAAAATACCATCGTTCATATAGCACATGTGCCCACGTCGTGCAAAAAAACTCATGATTTTATCGCGCTCCAAGTATTCAATAATATTCACGCCGCATCGTTACCGCAAAACGTCTACTGCCGTGTCATCGTCGTCCGTGAGGGGGGCCACGCCCCGAAGACGCGTGCCGCCTGTTCGGACATGCCACCACACCACCCCGCATGTATGAGGGCCCGGTGCGACGCTTCGGTGGCATTGCTACCCCCCACAGGGCCCCCGTCCCGCCTAACCCTGTAGCTTTTGACAACGGGATCTAGCCCTTTGACTTTGCACGGACGGGCTTTGACCAGTGGACCTCGCCACCCGGTTGTGTTAGGTCAGCCCATAGGAACACATTGGAGCAACATCCGGGCCAGACCCACAGCAGGATCCCCTCCGTGTAGACCCGACGCGTCCGTTTCCCCCTTCCAGGTGCCGGCGGCGGCGCCTTCCGTGAGGGGAGGCACACCCCGGACACGCGTGTCGGGCGTTTGCAACTGCCACAACACTTCCAGACTTGTGAGAGGCCGCCTATGCAAGATTTGGCGGCATGCTAGCCCCGGAGGCCGCCGGCCACAGCCGTTGACGCGCGAAGGGCAATCCGCATAGAGGGAATTTTTCGGATACTTCTCCATCACCAAAAATTATGAAAAAATAACCATCGTTCATATAGCACATGTGCCCACGTCGTGCAAAAAAACTCATGATTTTATCGCGCCCCAAGTATTCAATAATATTCACGCCGCATCGTTACCGCAGAACGTCTACTACCGTGTCATCGCCGTCCGTGAGGGGGGGCACGCCCCAAAGACGTGTGCCGCCTGTTCGGACATGCCACCACACCACCCCGCATGTATGAGGGCCCGGTGCGATGCTTCGGTGGCATTGCTACCCCCCACAGGGCCCCCGTCCCGCCTAACCCTGTAGCTTTTGACAACGGGATCTAGCCCTTTGACTTTGCACGGACGGGCTTTGACCAGCGGACCTCCCCACCCGGTTGTGTTAGGTCAGCCCATAGGAACACATTGGAGCAACATCCGGGCCAGATCCACAGCAAGATCCCCTCCGTGTAGACCCGACGCGTCCGTTTCCCCCTTCCAGGTGTCGGCGGCGGCGCCGCTCATGAGGGGGGGCACACCCCGGACACGCGTGTCGGGCGTTTGCAACTGCCACAACACTTCCAGACTTGTGAGAGGCCGCCTATGCAAGATTTGGCGGCATGCTAGCCCCGGAGGCCGCCGGCCACAGCCGTAGACGCGCGAAGGGCAATCCGTATAGAGGGAATTTTTCGGATACTTCTCCATCACCAAAAATTATGAAAAAAATACCATCGTTCATATAGCACATGTGCCCACGTCGTGCAAAAAAACTCATGATTTTATCGCACTCCAAGTATTCAATAATATTCACGCCGCATCGTTACCGCAGAACGTCTACTACCGCGTCATCGCCGTCCGTGAGGGGGCCACGCCCCGGAGATGCGTGCTGCCTCTTCGGACATGCCACCACACCACCCCGCATGCATGAGGGCCCGATGCGATGCTCCGGTGGCATTGCTAGCCCTAGGGCCCTCGTCCCGCCTAACCCTGTAGCGTTTGACCACGGGATCTAGCCCTTTGACTTTGCACGGACGGGCTTTGACCAGCGGACCTCCCCACCCGGTTGTGTTAGGTCAGCCCATAGGAACACTTTGGAGCAACATCCAGGCCATACCCACAGCAAGATCCCCGCTGTATAGACCAGACGCGTCCGTTTCCCCCTTCCAAGTGCCGGTGGTGGCGCCGTCCGTGAGAGGGGCACACCCCGGACACGCGTGCCAGGCATTTGCAACCGCCACAACACTTCCAGACTTGTGAGAGGCCACCTACGCAAGATTTGGCGGCATGCGATCCCCCGGAGGCCGCCGGCCACAGCCGTAGACGCGCAGAGGGCAATCCGCGTAGAGGGAATTTTTCGGATACTTCTCCATCACCAAAAATTATGAAAAATACCATCGTTCCTATAGCACATGTGCCCACGTCATGCAAAAAAACTCATGATTTTATCGCGCTCCGAGTATTTAATAATATTCACACCGCATCGTTACCGCAGAACATCTACTACCATGTCATCGCCATCCGTGAGGGGGGCCACGCCCCAGAGACGCGTGCTGCCTCTTAGGATATGCCACCACACCACCCCGCATTTATGAGGGCCCGGTGCGATGCTCCGATGGCATTGCTACCCCCAGGGCGCCCGTTCCGCCTAACCCTATAGCGTTTGACCACGGGATCTAGCCATTTCACTTTGCACGGACGGGCTTTGACAAGCGAACCTCCCCACCCGGTTGTGTTAGGTCAGCCCATAGGAACACTTTGGAGCAACATCCGGGCCAGACCCACAACAAGATCCCCTCCGTGTAGACCCGACGCGTCCGTTTCCCCCTTCCAGGTGCCGGTGGCGGCACCGTCCGTGAGGGGGCACACCCCGGACACGTGTGCCGGGCATTTGCAACCGCCACAACACTTCCAGACTTGTGAGAGGCCGCCTGTGCAAGATTTGGCAGCATGCTAGCCCCCGGAGGCCGTCGTCCACAGACGTAGACGCGGTATCTCCGAAAGTGTCTGTTGGGTTGGCACGAATCGAGACTGGGATTTGTCACTCCGTGTGACGGAGAGGTGTCTCTGGGCCCACTCGGTAGGACATCATCATAATGTGCACAATGTGATCAAGGAGTTGATCACGGGATGATGTGTTATGAAACGAGTAAAGAGACTTGCCGGTAACGAGATTGAACAAGGTATCGGGATATCGACGATCGAATCTCGGGCAAGTATCGTACCGCTAGACAAAGGGAATTGTATACGGGATTGATTAAGTCCTTGACATCGTGGTTCATCCGATGAGATAATCGTGGAACATGTGGGAGCCAACATGGGTATCCAGATCCCGCTGTTGGTTATTGACCGGAGAGTCATCTCGGTCATGTCTGCATGTCTCCCGAACCCGTAGGGTGTACACACTTAAGGTTCGGTGACGCTAGGGTTATAGAGATATTAGTATGCGGTAACCCAAAAGTTGTTCGGAGTCCCGGATGAGATCCCGGACGTCATGAGGAGTTCCGGAATGGTCCGGAGGTAAAGAATTATATATAGGAAGTGCTATTTCGGCTATCAGGACAAGTTTCGGGGTCACCGGTATTTTACCGGGACCACCGGAAGGGTCCCGGGGGTCCACCGGGTGGGGACACCTGCCCCGGGGGCCACATGGGCTGTAGGGGGTGCGCCTTGGCCTATATGGGCCAAGGGCACCAGCCCCTAGAGGCCCATGCGCCAACGGGACAAGAGGAGGGGAGAGTCCTAAAGGGGGAAGGCACCTCCGAGGTGCCTTGGGGAGGATGGACTCCTCCCCCCTTGGCCGCACCCTTCCTTGGAGGAAGGGGCAAGGCTGCGCCCTCCCCCTCTCCCTTGGCCCTATATATAGTGGGGGGAAGGGAGGGCAACCATACCTAAGCCCTGGCGCCTCCCTCTCCCTCCCATGACACATCTCCCTCCTCCCGCAGCGCTTGGTGAAGCCCTGTTGGAATCCCGCTACTTCCACCACCACGCCGTCGTGCTGCTGGATCTCCATCAACCTCTCCTCCCCCCTTGCTGGATCAAGAAGGAGGAGACATCGCTGCTCCGTACGTGTGTTGAACGCGGAGGTGCCGTCCGTTCGGCACTAGGATCATCGGTGATTTGGATCACGACGAGTACGACTCCATCAACCCCGTTCTCTTGAACGCTTCCGCGCGTGATCTACAAGGGTATGTAGATCCACTCCTCCCTCGTTGCTAGATGACTCCATAGATTGATCTTGGTGACACGTAGGAAAATTTTGAATTATTGCTACGTTCCCCAACAGTGGCATCATGAGCTAGGTCTATGCGTAGTTTCTATGCACGAGTAGAACACAAAGTAGTTGTGGGCGTTGATTTTGTTCAATATGCTTGCCGTTACTAGTCTTATCTTGATTCGGCGGCATCGTGTGATGAAGCGGCCCGGACCGACCTTACACGTACTCTTACGTGAGACTGGTTCCACCGACAAACATGCACTAGTTGCATAAGGTGGCTGGCGGGTGTCTGTCTCTCCCACTTTAGTCGGATCGGATTCGATGAAAAGGGTCCTTATGAAGGGTTAATAGCAATTGGCATATCACGTTGTGGTTTTTGCGTAGGTAAGAAACGTTCTTGCTAGAAACCCATAGCAGCCACGTAAAACATGCAACAACAATTAGAGGACATCTAACTTGTTTTTGCAGGGTATGCTATGTGATGTGATATGGCCAAAGGATGTGATGAATGATATATGTGATGTATGAGATTCATCATGTTCTTGTAATAGGAATCACGACTTGCATGTCGATGAGTATGACAACCGACAGGAGCCATAGGAGTTGTCTTAATTTATTTATGACCTGCGTGCCAACATAAACGTCATGTAATTACTTTACTTTATTGCTAACCGTTAGCTGTAGTAGTAGAAGTAATAGTTGACGAGACAACTTCATGAAGACACGATGATGGAGATCATGATGATGGAGATCATGGGGTCATGCCGGTGACGATGATGATCATGGAGCCCCGAAGATGGAGATCAAAAGGAGCAAAGTGATGATGGCCATATCATATCACTATTTGATTGCATGTGATGTTTATCATGTTTATACTTCTTATTTGCTTAGAACGACGGTAGTAAATAAGATGATCCCTCACTAAAATTTCAAGAAGGTGTTCCGCCTAACTGTGCACCGTTGCGACAGTTCGTTGTTTCGAAGCACCACGTGACGATCGGGTGTGATAGATTCTAACATTCACATACAACGGGTGTAAGACAGATTTACACACGCGAAACACTTAGGTTGACTTGACGAGCCTAGCATGTGTACAGACATGGCCTCGGAACACAAGAGACCGAAAGGTCGAGCATGAGTCGTATGGTAGATACGATCAACATGAAGATGTTCAGCGATGATGACTAGTCCGTCTCACGTGATGATCGGACACGGCCTAGTTGACTCGGATAATGTAATCACTTAGATGACTAGAGGGATGTCTATCTGAGTGGGAGTTCATAAGATGAACTTAATTATCGTGAACATAGTCAAAAGGTCTTCGCAAATTATGTCGTAGATCGCGCTTTAGTTCTACGGTTTAGATATGTTCCTAGAGATAATTTAGTTGAAAGTTGATAGTAGCTATTATGCGGACTAGGTCCGTAAACTGAGGATTGTCCTCATTGCTTCATAGAAGGCTTATGTCCTTAATGCACCGCTCAGTGTGCTGAACCTCGAAGGTTGTCTGTGGATGTTGCGAACATCTGACATACACATTTGATAACTACGTGATAGTTCGGTTAAAACGGTTTAGAATTGAGGCACCGAAGACGTTTTGAAACGTCGCGAAACATATGTGATGTTTTGGGGGCTGAAATTGGGATTTCAGGCTCGTGCCCACGTCAAGAGGTATAAGACCTCCAACGATTTTCTTAGCCTGCAAACTAAGGGAGAAAAGCTCAATTGTTGAGCTTGTGCTCAGACTGTCTGAATACAACAATCATTTGAATCAAGTGGGAGTTGATCTTCCAGATGAGATAGTGATGTTTCTCCGAAGTCATTACCACCAAGCTGCTAGAGCTTCGTGATGAACTATAATGTATCGGGGACATATATGATGATCCTTGAGATATTCGCGATGTTTGACACCACAAAAGTAGGGATCAAGAAGGAGCATCAATTGTTGATGGTTGGTGAAACCACTAGTTTCAAGAAGGGCAAGGGCAAAAAGGGATGCTTCATGAAACGGCAAATCAGCTGCTGCTCTAGTGAAGAAACCCAAGGTTGAACCCAAACCCGAGACTAAGTGCTTCTGTAATAAAGGGAACAACCACTGGAGCAGAATTACCCTAGATACTTGGTAGATAAGAAGGCTGGCAAGGTCGATAGAAGTATATTGGATATACATTGTGTTGATGTGTACTTTACTAGTACTCCTAGTAGCACCAGGGTATTAGATACCGGTTCGGTTGCTAAGTGTTAGTAACTCGAAATAAAAGCTACGGAATAAACGGAGACTAGCTAAAGGTGAGCTGACGATATGTGTTGGAAGTGTTTCCAATGTTGATATGATCAAGCATCGCACGCTCCCTCTACCATCGAGATTGGTGTTAAACCTAAATAATTGTTATTTGGTGTTTGCGTTGAGCATAGACATGATTGGATTACGTCTATCGCAATACGGTTATTCATTTAAAGAGAATAATGGTTACTCTGTTTATTTGAATAATACCTTCAATGGTCTTACGCCTAAAATGAATGGTTTATTGAATCTCGATCGTAGTGATACACATGTTCATGCCAAAAGATAGTAATGATAGTACCACCTACTTGTGGCACTGCCACGTAAGTCATATCGGTATAAAACGCATGAAGAAGCTCCATGTTGATGGATCTTTGGGCTCACTCGTTTTTGAAAGGTTTGAGACATGCGAACCATGTCTATTGGTGTATATGCATGAAGAAACTCCATGCAAATGGACCGTTTGGACTCACTTGATTTTGAATCACTTGAGACATGCAAATCATACCATATGGGCAAGATGACTGAAAGCCTCGTTTTCAGTGAAATGGAACTAGAAAGCAACTTGTTGGAAGTAATACATTTTGATGTGTGCAGTCCAATGAGTGCTGACGCATGTAGTGGATATCGTTATGTTCTTACTTCACAGATGATTTGAGTAGATGTTGAGTATATTTACTTGATGAATCACGAGTCTGAATTATTGAAAGGTTCAAGTAATTTCAGGGTGAAGTTGAAAGATCGTCGTGACAAGAGGATAAAAGATCTATGATGTGATCATAGAGATGAATATCTGAATTACGAGTTTGCCAGAGAATTAAGACATTGTGGAAATTGTTTCACAACTAATACAGCCTGGAACACCATAGTGTGATGGTGTGTCCGAACATCATAACTGTACCCTATTGGATATGATGCATACCATGATGTCTCTTATCGAATTACCACGATAGTTTATGGGTCAGGCATTAGAGACAACCGCATTCACTTTAAATAGGGCACCACGTAATTCCGATGAGATGACACCATATGAACTATGGTTTAGAGAAACCTAAGCTGTCATTTCTTAAAAGTTTGGGGCTGCGACGCTTATGTGAAAAGGTTTCAGGCTGATAAGCTCAAACCCAAATGCATCTTCATAGGACACCCAAAACAGTTGGGTATACCTCCTGTCTCAGATTCAAAAGCAATAAGGGATTGTTTCTAGAATCGGGTCCTTTCTCAAGGAAAAGTTTCTCTCGAAAGAATTGAGTGGGAGGATGGTGGAGACTTGATGAGGTTATTGAACCGTCTCTTCAACTAGTGTGTGGCAGGGCACAGGAAGTTGTTCCTGTGGCACCTGCACCAATTGAAGTGGAAGTTTATGATAGTGATCATGAAACTTCAGATCAAGTCACTACCAAACCTCGTGGGATGACAAGGATGCATACTACTTCAGAGTGGTACGTAATCCTGTCTTGGAAGTCATGTTGCTAGATAACAATGAACCTACGAGCTATGGAGAAGCGATGGTGGGCCCGAATTCTGATAAATGGCTCGAGGCCATAAAATCCGAGAGAGGATCCATGTATGAAAACAAAGTGTAGACTTTGGCAGAACAACTTGATGGTTGTAAGGCTGTTAGGTACATATGGATTTTAAAAGGAAGACGGACAATGATGGTAAGTATCACCATTAAGAAAGCTCGACTTGTCGTTAAGATGTTTTCCGACAAGTTCAAGGAGTTGACTACGATGAGACTTTCTCACTCGTAGCGATGCTAAGAGTCTGTTGGAATTATATTAGCGATTACTGCATTATTTATGAAATCTTGCAGATAGGATGTCAAAACATTGTTTCCTCGAAAGATGCTAATAAGTATGCAAAGCTCCAGCAATCCTTCTAGGGACTGGAGTAAGCATCTCGGAGTTGGAATGTATGCTTTGATGATGATCAAAGATTTTGGGTTTATACAAAGTTTATGAGAAACTTGTATTTCCAAAGAAGTGAGTGGGAGCACTATAGAATTTCTGATGAGTATATGTTGTTGACATATTATGGATCAGAAATGACATAGAATTTCTGGAAAGCATATAGGGTTATTTGGAAAGTGTTTTTCAATGGAAAGCCTGGATTAAGCTACTTGAACATTTAGCATCAAGATCTATAAGGATAGATCAAAATTCTTAATGGTACTTTCAAATGAGCACATACCTTGACATGATCTTGAAGGTGTTCAAGATGGATCAGTCGAAGAAGGAGTACTTGCCTGAGTTGTAAGGTATGAAGTTAAGACTTAAAGCTCGACCACAACAGAAGAAAGAGAAAGGACGAATGTCGTCCCCTATGCTTTTGTCATAGGCTCTATACGGTATGCCATGCTAAGTACCGCACCTGATGTGTGCCTTGCCACATATCTGGCAAGAGGGTACAAAGGTAATCTAGGAGTAGATCACCAGATAGCGGTCTAAATTATCCTTAGAGGAATAAGGATATGTTTCTCAGTTATGGAGGTGATAAAGAGTTCGACATAAAGAGTTACGTCGATGCAAGCTTAACACCTATCCAGGTTATTCTGGGTAGTAAACTGGATTCGTATAGTAGAACAGTTATTTGGAATAGCTCCAAATGTAGTGTAGTAGCTGCATCTGCAAGATGACATAGAGATTTGCGAAGTACACACGGATCTGAAAGATTCAGACCCGTTGACTATAACATCTCTCACAAGCATAACATGATCAAACCCAGAACTCATCGAGTGTTAATAACATGGTAACGTGAACTAGATTATTGACTCTAGTAAACTCTTTGGGTGTTAGTCACATGGGGATGTGACCTTGAGTGTTAATCACATATCGATGTGAACTGGATTATTGACTCTAGTGCAAGTGGGAGACTGTTGGAAATATGCCCTAGAGGCAATAATAAATTAGTTATTATTATATTTCCTTGTTCATGATAATCGTTTATTATCCATGCTAGAATTGTATTGATAGGAAACTCAGATACATGTGTGGATACATAGACAACACCATGTCCCTAGTAAGCCTCTAGTTGACTAGCTCGTTGATCAATAGATGGTCACGGTTTCCTGACCATGGACATTGGATGTCGTTGATAACGGGATCACATCATTAGGAGAATGATGTGATGGACAAGACCCAATCCTAAGCCTAGCACAAGATCATGTAGTTCGTATGCTAAAGCTTTTCTAATGTCAAGTATCATTTCCTTAGACCATGAGATTGTGCAACTCCCGGATACCGTAGGAGTGCTTTGGGTGTGCCAAACGTCACAATGTAACTGGGTGGCTATAAAGGTACACTACAGGTATCTCTGAAAGTGTCTGTTGGGTTGGCACGAATCGAGACTGGGATTTGTCACTCCGTGTGACGGAGAGGTGTCTCTGGGCCCACTCGGTAGGACATCATCATAATGTGCACAATGTGATCAAGGAGTTGATCACGGGATGATGTGTTACGAAACGAGTAAAGAGACTTGCTGGTAACGAGATTGAACAAGGTATCGGGATACCGACGATCGAATCTCGGGCAAGTATCGTACCGCTAGACAAAGGGAATTATATACGGGATTGATTAAGTCCTTGACATCGTGGTTCATCCAATGAGATCATCGTGGAACATGTGGGAGCCAACATGGGTATCCAGATCCCGTTGTTGGTTATTGACCGGAGAGTCATCTCGGTCATGTCTGCATGTCTCCCGAACCCGTAGGGTCTACACACTTAAGGTTCGGTGACGCTAGAGTTATAGAGATATTAGTATGTGGTAACCCGAAAGTTGTTCGGAGTCCCGGATGAGATCCCGGACGTCATGAGGAGTTCTGGAATGGTCCGGAGGTAAAGAATTATATATAGGAAGTGCAATTTCGGCTATCGGGACAAGTTTCGGGGTCACCGGTATTGTATCGGGACCACCGGAAGGGTCCCGGGGGTCCACCGGGTGGGGACACCTGCCCCGGGGGCCACATGGGCTGTAGGGGGTGCGCCTTGGCCTATATGGGCCAAGGGCACCAGCCCCTAGAGGCCCATGCGCCAAAGGGACAAGAGGAGGGGAGAGTCCTAAAGGGGGAAGGCACCTCCGAGGTGCCTTGGGGAGGATGGACTCCTCCCCCCTTGGCCGCACCCTTCCTTGGAGGAAGGGGCAAGGCTGCGCCCTCCCACTCTCCCTTGGCCCTATATATAGTGGGGGGAAGGGAGGGCAACCATACCTAAGCCCTGGCGCCTTCCTCTCCCTCCCATGACACATCTCCCTCCTCCCGCAGCGCTTGGCGAAGCCCTGTTGGAATCCCGCTACTTCCACCACCACGCCGTCGTGCTGCTGGATCTCCATCAACCTCTCCTCCCCCCTTGCTGGATCAAGAAGTAGGAGACGTCGCTGCTCCGTACGTGTGTTGAACACGGAGGTGTCGTCCGTTTGGCGCTAGGATCATCGGTGATTTGGATCACGACGAGTACGACTCCATGAGGGGGGCCACGTCCCGGAGACGCGTGCCGCCTCTTCGGACATGCCACCACACCACCCCGCATGTATGAGGGCCCGGTGCAATGCTCCAGTGGCATTGCTACCCCCAGGGCCCCCGTCCTGCCTAACCCTGTAGCGTTTGACCACGAGATCTAGCCCTTTCACTTTGCACAGACGGGTTTGACCAGCGGACCTCCCCACCCGGTTGTGTTAGGTCTGCCCATAGGAACACTTTGGAGCAACATCCGGGCCAGACTCACAGCAAGATCCCCTCCGTGTAGACCTGACGCGTCCGTTTCCCCCTTCCAGGTGTCGGCGACGGCGTCGTCCGTGAGGGGGGGGCACACCCCGGACACGCGTGCCGGGCGTTTGCAACTGCCACAACACTTCCAGAATTGTGAGAGGCCGCCTACGCAAGATTTGGCGGCATGCTAGCCCCCGGAGGCCGTCGGCCACAGCCATAGACGAGCGAAGGGCAATCCGCGTAAAGGGAATTTTTCGGATATTTCTCCATCACTAAAAATTATGAAAAAATACCATCGTTCCTATAGCACTGTGCCCACGACGTGCAAAAAAACTCATGATTTTATCGAGCTCCGAGTATTTAATAATATTCACGCCGCGTCGTTACTTCAGAACGTCTACTACCGTGTCATCGCCGTCCGCGAGGGGGGCCACGCCCCGGAGACGCGTGCCGCTATTCGGACATGCCACCACACCACCCCGCATGTATGAGGGCCCGGTGCGACGCCCCGGTGGCATTGCTACCCCCAGGGCCCCCGTCCCGCCTAACCCTGTAGCATTTGACCACGGGATCTAGCCCTTTGACTTTGCAAGGACGGGCTTTGACCAGCGGACCTCCCCACCCGGTTGTGTTAGGTCAGCCCATAGGAACACTTTGGAGCAACATCCAGGCCAGACCCACAGCAAGATCCCCTTCGTGTAGACCCGACGCGTCCATTTCCCCCCTCCAGGTGCCGGCGGCGGCACCGTCCGTGAGGGGGGCACACCCCGGACACGCGTGCCGGGTGTTTCCAACCGCCACAACACTTCCAGACTTGTGAGAGGCCGCCTACGCAAGATATGGCGGCACGCTAGCCCCCGAAGGCCGCCGGCCACAGCCGTAGACGCGCGGGGGGCAATCCACGTAGAGGGAATTTTTCGGATACTTCTCAATCACCAAAATTTATGAAAAAAATACCATCGTTCCTATAGCACATGTGCCCACGTCATGCAGAAAAACTCATGATTTTATCACGCTCCGAGTATTTAATAATATTCACCCTGCATCGTTACCGCAGAATGTCTACTACCGTGTCATCGTCGTCCGTGAGGGGGGCCACGCCCCGGAGACGCGTGCCGCCTCTTCGGACATGCCACCACACCACCCCGCATGTATGAGGGCCCGGTGCGATGCTCCAGTGGCATTGCTACCCCCCAGGGCCCCCGTCCCGCCTAACCCTGTAGCGTTTGACCACGGGATCTAGCCCTATGACTTTGCACGGACGGGCTTTGACCAGCGGACCTCCCCACCCGGTTGTGTTAGGTCAGCCCATAGGAACACTTTGGAGCAACATCCGGGCCAGACTCACAGCAAGATCCCCTCCGTGTAGACCCGACGCTTCCGTTTCCCCCCTCCATGTGCCGGCGGCGGTGCCGTCCGTGAGGGCGGGCACACCCCGGACACGCGTGTCGGGCGTTTGCAACCGCCACAACACTTCCAGACTTGTGAGAGGCTGCCTACGCAAGATTTGGCGGCATGCTAGCCCCCGGAGGCCGCTAGCCACAACCGTAGACGCCCGAAGGGCAATCCGCGTAGAGGGCATTTTTCGGATACTTCTCCATCACCAAAAATTATGAAAAAATACCATTGTTCCTATTGAACATGTGCCCACGTCGTGCAAAAAAACTCATGGTTTTATCACTCTCCGAGTATTTAATAATATTCACGCTGTATCATTACCGCAGAACGTCTACTACCGTGTCATCGCCGTCCGTGAGGGGGGCCACGCCCCCGAGACGCGTGCCGCCTCTTCAGACATGCCACCACACCACCCCGCATGTATGAGGGCCCGGTGCGATGCTCCGGTGGCATTGCTACCACCCAGGGCCCTGCTACATCTCGATCTAGCGTTGGTTTTCCCCGAAGAGGAGGGGGTGATGCAGCACAGTAGCGTAAGTATTTCCCTCAGTTTTTGAGAACCAAGGTATCAATCCAATCGGAGGTCACGCACAAGTCCCTCGTACCTACACAAAACGGTAGCAACTTGCAACCAACGCTTAGGGGTTGTCAATCCCTTCACGGTCACTTACGAGAGTGAGATCTGATAGAGATAATATTTTTGGTATTTTTGGTATAAAGATGCAAAGTGAAAAGTAAAAGAAAAACAAGTAAAATAAAGTAATGGAGATTGATATGATGAGAATAGACCTGGGGGCCATAGGTTTCACTAGTGGCTTCTCCCCAAAGCATAGATATTCTACGGTGGGTGAACAAATTAATGTTGAGCAATTGATAGAATTTAGCATAGTTATGAGGTTATCTAGGTATGATCATGTATATAGGCATCATGTTCGTGACAAGTAGACCGACTCCTGCCTGCATCTACTACTATTACTCCACTCATCGACCGCTATGCAGCTTGCATCTAGAGTATTAAGTTAAAAACAGAGTAACGCCTTAAGCAAGATGACATGATGTAGAGGAATAAATTCATGCAATATGATAAATACCCCATCTTGTTATCCTCGATGGCAACAATACAATACGTGCCTTGCAACTCTTTCTGTCACTGAGTAAGGACACCGCAAGATTGAACCCAAAGCTAAGCACTTCTCCCATTGCAAGAACTACCAATCTAGTTGGCCAAACCAAACGGATAATTCGAAGAGACTTGCAAAGATAACTCAATCATACATAAAAGAATTCAGAGAAGATTCAAATATTATTCATAGATAAGTTGGATCATAAACCCACAATTCATCGGTCTCAACAAACACACCGCAAAAAAGAAGATTACATCGAATAGATCTCCACGAGAGAGGGGGAGAACATTGTATTGAGATCCAAAAAGAGAGAAGAAGCCATCTAGCTACTAGCTATGGACCCGAAGGTCTGAAGTAAACTACTCACACTTCATCGGAAGGGCTATGGTGTTGATGTAGAAGCCCTCCGTGATGGATGCCCTCTCCGGCGAAGCTCCGGAACAGGCCCGAAGCTGGGATCTCGTGGATACAGGAAGTTGCAGCAGTGGAATTAGGTTTTTGGCTCCCTCTTTGGTCTAATGGGGGTACGTAGGTATATATAGGAGGAAGGAGCACGTCGGTGGAGCTCCGAGGGGCCCACGAGGCAGGGGGGGCGCGCCCAGGGGGGGCGCGCCCTCCACCCTCGTGACCTCCCCGGAAACTTCTTGGAGTAGGGTCCAAGTCTCCTGGATCATGTTTGGTGAGAAGATCATGTTCCCGAAGGTTTCATTCCGTTTGGACTCCGTTTGATATTCTGTTTCCTCGAAATACTGAAATAGGCAAAAAACAGCAATTCTGGGCTGGGCCTCCGGTTAATAGGCTAGTCCCAAAAATAATATAAAAGTGGAAAATAAAGCCCAATATAGTCCAAAACAGTAGATAAAGTAGCATGGAGCAATCAAAAATTATAGATACGTTGGAGACGTATCAGGCATCCCCAAGCTTGATTCCTGCTCGTCCTCGAGTAGGTAAATGATAAAAAGAGAATTTTTGATGCGGAGTGATACTTTGGCATAATTTCAATGTAAATCTTCTTAATCATGGTATGAATATTCAGATCCGAAAGGTTCAAGACAAAAGTTCATATTGACATAAAAATGATAATACTTCAAGCATACTAATCAAATAATTATGTCATCTCAAAATAACATGGCCAAAGGAAGTTCATCCCTACAAAATCATATAGTTAGGCTATGTTTCATTTTTGTCACACAAAGATGTTCCCAACTTCTATACCCCCGATGACAAGCCAAGCAATTGTTTCATACTCAAATAATCTCAAACTTTTTCAACCTTCACGCAATACATGAGCGCGAGCCATGGACATAGCACTATGGGTGGTATAGAATATGATGATGGGGATTGTGTGGACAAGACAAAAAAGGAGAAAGTCTCACATCCACAAGGCTAATCAATGATCTATGGAGATGCCCATCAATTGATGTTAATGCAAGGAGTAGGGATTGCCATGCAACGGATGCACTAGAGCTAAGAATGCTCAACAAAAGAAAACTAGTGGGTGTGCATCCAACTTGCTTGCTCATGAAGATCTAGGGCATTTTGAGGAAGCCCATCGTTGGAATATACAAGCCAAGTTCTATAATGAAAAATTCCCACTAGTATGAACAAGACAACTTATGAGACTCACTATATGAAAATCATGGTGCTACTTTGAAGCACAATATATGAGACTCACTACATGAAGAACAAGGTGCTACTTTGAAGCACAAGTGTGGAAAAGAGATAGTAGCATTGCCCTTTTTATTTTCTCCTTCTTTTTTGGGGCCTTTCTTTTTTTCTTTTTGGCCTTTCTCTTTTTTTTGATTGGTCAATGCTCTAATAATGATGATCATCACACTTCTATTGATTACAACATAATGATTACAACTCGATACTAGAACCAGATATGACTCTATATGAATGCCTCCGGCGGTGTACCGGGATGGTGCAATGAATCAAGAGTGACATGTATGAAAAATAATGCATGGTGGCTTTGCCACAAATATGACGTCAACTACAAGATCATGCAATGGCAATATGACCAAAGTAAAGCATGTCATGATGATGATGATGATGATGGAAGTTGCATGGCAATATATCTCGGAATGGCTATGGAAATGCCATGATAGGTAGGTATGGTGGCTGTTTTGAGGAATATATAGAGAGGTTTATGTGTGAAAGAGTGTATCATATCACGGGGTTTGGATGCACCGGCGAAGTTTGCACCAACTCTCATTGTGAGAAAGGGCAATGCACGGTACCGAAGAGGCTAGCAAATGACAGAAAGGTAAAAGTGCGTATAATCCATGGACTCAACATTAGTCAAAAGAACTCATATACTTATTGCAAAAATTTAGAAGTCATCAAAAATCAAGTACTACGCGCATGCTCCTAGGGGGATAGATTGGTAGGAAAAGACCATCGCTCGTCCCCGACCGCCACTCATAAGGATGCACAAGCCAGGTACACTTCATGCTTCAAATTTGTTACACAACTTTAACCATACGTGCATGCTACGGGACTTGCTAACTTCAACACAAGTATTTCTCAAATTCACAACTACTCAACTAGCACGACTATGATATTATCACCTCCATATCTCAAAACATTGATCAAGCATCAAACTTATCTTAGTATTCAACCCACTAAAAAGAAAGTTTCACATATCTTGAATACCAAGTATATTAACATTAAGCAAATTACCATGCTATTAATGACTCCCAAAATAATCTAAGTGAAGCATGAGAGATCAAGTTTCTTTAAAACAAACCACCACCGTGCTGTAAAGATCTAAGTGAAGCACTAGAGCAAAAATTATCACGCTCAAAAAGATATAAGTGAAGCACATAGAGTATTCTAACAAATTTCAATTCATACATGGCTCTCTCAAAAGGTGTGTACAGCAAGGATGATTGTGGTAGACTAACAAGCAAAGACACAAATAATACAAGACGCTCCAAGCAAAACACATGTCATGTGGTGAATAAAAATATAGCTCCAAGTAAATTACCGATGGAAGTGGACGAAAGAGGGGATGCCTTCCGGGGCATCCCCAAGCTTTGACTTTTTGGTGTCCTTGGATTATCTTGGGGGTGCCATGGGCATCTAAAAACTTAGGCTCTTGCCACTCCTTGTTCCATAATCCATCAAAAGAATTCACCCAAAACTTTAAAACTTCACAACAGAAAACTCAATAGAAATCTCGTGAGCTCCGTTAGAGAAAGAAAACAAAAGACTACTTTAAGGTACTGTAGGGAACTTGTTCTTTATTTGTATTGGTGTTAAACCTACTGTATTCCAACTTCTCTATGGTTTATAAACTATTTTACTAGCCATAGATTCATCAAAATAAGCAAACAACACACGCAAAACAAAATCTGTCAAAAACAGAACAGTCTGTAGTAATCTGTTACTAACGCAAACTTCTGGAACCCAAAAAATTCTACCAAAATTAGACGAACTGGGCAATTTGTTTATGATCAGCAGCAATTTGAATCACTATTTTATCACGTTCTGGTGATTTTTGACAATTCGGGCACTGAGCGCAAAGATTCTGGAAATTACAGCAAGATCAAATAACTATCTTCCAAGAAGATCTAATAGGTTTAACTTGGCACAAACA
>NC_041384.1:13809563-13836470 GCF_002162155.2 Triticum dicoccoides | reverse complement strand
TAGGACACCCAAAACAGTTGGGTATACCTCCTGTCTCAGATTCAAAAGCAATAAGGGATTGTTTCTAGAATCGGGTCCTTTCTCAAGGAAAAGTTTCTCTCGAAAGAATTGAGTGGGAGGATGGTGGAGACTTGATGAGGTTATTGAACCGTCTCTTCAACTAGTGTGTGGCAGGGCACAGGAAGTTGTTCCTGTGGCACCTACACCAATTGAAGTGGAAGTTTATGATAGTGATCATGACACTTCAGATCAAGTCACTACCAAACCTCGTGGGATGACAAGGATGCATACTACTTCAGAGTGGTACGTAATCCTGTCTTGGAAGTCATGTTGCTAGACAACAATGAACCTGCGAGCTATGGAGAAGCGATGGTGGGCCCGAATTCTGATAAATGGCTCGAGGCCATAAAATCCGAGAGAGGATCCATGTATGAAAACAAAGTGTAGACTTTGGCAGAACAACTTGATGGTTGTAAGGCTGTTAGGACACCCAAAACAGTTGGGTATACCTCCTGTCTCAGATTCAAAAGCAATAAGGGATTGTTTCTAGAATCGGGTCCTTTCTCAAGGAAAAGTTTCTCTCGAAAGAATTGAGTGGGAGGATGGTGGAGACTTGATGAGGTTATTGAACCGTCTCTTCAACTAGTGTGTGGCAGGGCACAGGAAGTTGTTCCTGTGGCACCTACACCAATTGAAGTGGAAGTTTATGATAGTGATCATGACACTTCAGATCAAGTCACTACCAAACCTCGTGGGATGACAAGGATGCATACTACTTCAGAGTGGTACGTAATCCTGTCTTGGAAGTCATGTTGCTAGACAACAATGAACCTGCGAGCTATGGAGAAGCGATGGTGGGCCCGAATTCTGATAAATGGCTCGAGGCCATAAAATCCGAGAGAGGATCCATGTATGAAAACAAAGTGTAGACTTTGGCAGAACAACTTGATGGTTGTAAGGCTGTTAGGTACATATGGATTTTAAAAGGAAGACGGACAATGATGGTAAGTATCACCATTAAGAAAGCTCGACTTGTCGTTAAGATGTTTTCCGACAAGTTCAAGGAGTTGACTACGATGAGACTTTCTCACTCGTAGCGATGCTAAGAGTCTGTTGGAATTATATTAGCGATTACTGCATTATTTATGAAATCTTGCAGATAGGATGTCAAAACATTGTTTCCTCGACGTTTTTGTGGAAAGGTTTTGTCAATCCTGAAAGATGCTAATAAGTATGCAAAGCTCCAGCAATCCTTCTAGGGACTGGAGTAAGCATCTCGGAGTTGGAATGTATGCTTTGATGATGATCAAAGATTTTGGGTTTATACAAAGTTTATGAGAAACTTGTATTTCCAAAGAAGTGAGTGGGAGCACTATAGAATTTCTGATGAGTATATGTTGTTGACATATTATGGATCAGAAATGACGTAGAATTTCTGCAAAGCATATAGGGTTATTTGGAAAGTGTTTTTCAATGGAAAGCCTGGATTAAGCTACTTGAACATTGAGCATCAAGACCTATAAGGATAGATCAAAATTCTTAATGGTACTTTCAAATGAGCACATACCTTGACATGATCTTGAAGGTGTTCAAGATGGATCAGTCAAAGAAGGAGTACTTGCGTGAGTTGTAAGGTATGAAGTTAAGACTTAAAGCTCGACCACGGCAGAAGAAAGAGAAAGGACGAATGTCGTCCCCTATGCTTTTGTCATAGGCTCTATACGGTATGCCATGCTAAGTACCGCACCTGATGTGTGCCTTGCCACATATCTGGCAAGAGGGTACAAAGGTAATCTAGGAGTAGATCACCAGATAGCGGTCTAAATTATCCTTAGAGGAATAAGGATATGTTTCTCAGTTATGGAGGTGATAAAGAGTTCGACATAAAGAGTTACGTCGATGCAAGCTTAACACCTATCCAGGTTATTCTGGGTAGTAAACTGGATTCGTATAGTAGAACAGTTATTTGGAATAGCTCCAAATGTAGCGTAGTAGCTGCATCTGCAAGATGACATAGAGATTTGCGAAGTACACACGGATCTGAAAGATTCAGACCCGTTGACTATAACATCTCTCACAAGCATAACATGATCAAACCCAGAACTCATCGAGTGTTAATAACATGGTAATGTGAACTAGATTATTGACTCTAGTAAACTCTTTGGGTGTTAGTCACATGGGGATGTGACCTTGAGTGTTAATCACATATCGATGTGAACTGGATTATTGACTCTAGTGCAAGTGGGAGACTGTTGGAAATATGCCCTAGAGGCAATAATAAATTAGTTATTATTATATTTCCTTGTTCATGATAATCATTTATTATCCATTCTAGAATTGTATTGATAGGAAACTCAGATACATGTGTGGATACATAGACAACACCATGTCCCTAGTAAGCCTCTAGTTGACTAGCTCGTTGATCAATAGATGGTCACGGTTTCCTGACCATGGACATTGGATGTCGTTGATAACGGAATCACATCATTAGGAGAATGATGTGATGGACAAGACCCAATCCTAAGCCTAGCACAAGATCATGTAGTTCGTATGCTAAAGCTTTTCTAATGTCAAGTATCATTTCCTTAGACCATGAGATTGTGCAACTCCCGGATACCGTAGGAGTGCTTTGGGTGTGCCAAACGTCACAACGTAACTGGGTGGCTATAAAGGTACACTACAGGTATCTCCGAAAGTGTCTGTTGGGTTGGCACGAATCGAGACTGGGATTTGTCACTCCGTGTGACGGAGAGGTATCTCTGGGCCCACTCGGTAGGACATCATCATAATGTGCACAATGTGATCAAGGAGTTGATCACGGGATGATGTGTTACGAAACGAGTAAAGAGACTTGCTGGTAACGAGATTGAACAAGGTATCGGGATACCGACGATCGAATCTCGGGCAAGTATCGTACCGCTAGACAAAGGGAATTATATACGGGATTGATTAAGTCCTTGACATCGTGGTTCATCCAATGAGATCATCGTGGAACATGTGGGAGCCAACATGGGTATCCAGATCCCGCTGTTGGTTATTGACCGGAGAGTCATCTCGGTCATGTCTGCATGTCTCCCGAACCCGTAGGGTCTACACACTTAAGGTTCGGTGACGCTAGAGTTATAGAGATATTAGTATGTGGTAACCCGAAAGTTGTTCGGAGTCCCGGATGAGATCCCGGACGTCACGAGGAGTTCTGGAATGGTCCGGAGGTAAAGAATTATATATAGGAAGTGCTATTTCGGCTATCGGGACAAGTTTCGGGGTCACCGGTATTGTATCGGGACCACCGGAAGGGTCCCGGGGGTCCACCGGGTGGGGACACCTGCCCCGGGGGCCACATGGGCTGTAGGGGGTGCGCCTTGGCCTATATGGGCCAAGGGAACCAGCCCCTAGAGGCCCATGCGCCAAAGGGACAAGAGGAGGGGAGAGTCCTAAAGGGGGAAGGCACCTCCGAAGTGCCTTGGGGAGGATGGACTCCTCCCCCCTTGGCCGCACCCTTCCTTGGAGGAAGGGGAAAGGCTGCGCCCTCCCACTCTCCCTTGGCCCTATATATAGTGGGGGGAAGGGAGGGCAACCATACCTAAGCCCTGGCGCCTTCCTCTCCCTCCCATGACACATCTCCCTCCTCCCGCAGCGCTTGGCGAAGCCCTGTTGGAATCCCGCTACTTCCACCACCACGCCGTCGTGCTGCTGGATCTCCATCAACCTCTCCTCCCCCCTTGCTGGATCAAGAAGGAGGAGACGTCGCTGCTCCGTACGTGTGTTGAACGCGGAGGTGCCGTCCGTTCGGCGCTAGGATCATCGGTGATTTGGATCACGACGAGTACGACTCCATGAGGGGGGCCACGTCCCGGAGACGCGTGCCGCCTCTTCGGACATGCCACCACACCACCCCGCATGTATGAGGGCCAGGTGCGATGCTCCAGTGGCATTGCTACCCCCCAGGGCCCCCGTCCTGCCTAACCCTGTAGCGTTTGACCACGAGATCTAGCCCTTTCACTTTGCACAGACGGGCTTTGACCAGCGGACCTCCCCACCCGGTTGTGTTAGGTCTGCCCATAGGAACACTTTGGAGCAACATCCGGGCCAGACTCACAGCAAGATCCCCTCCGTGTAGACCTGACGCGTCCGTTTCCCCCTTCTAGGTGTCGGCGACGGCGCCGTCCGTGAGGGGGGGCACACCCCGGACACGCGTGCCGGGCGTTTGCAACTGCCACAACACTTCCAGAATTGTGAGAGGCCGCCTACGCAAGATTTGGCGGCATGCTAGCCCCTGTAGGCCGTCGGCCACAGCCATAGACGAGCGAAGGGCAATCCGCGTAAAGGGAATTTTTCGGATATTTCCCCATCACCAAAAATTATGAAAAAATACCATCGTTCCTATAGCACTGTGCCCACGACGTGCAAAAAAACTCATGATTTTATCAAGCTCCGAGTATTTAATAATATTCACGTCGCGTCGTTACTTCAGAACGTCTACTACCGTGTCATCGCCGTCCGCGAGGGGGGCCACGCCCCGGAGATGCGTGCCGCTATTCGGACATGCCACCACACCACCCCGCATGTATGAGGGCCCGGTGCGACGCCCCGGTGGCATTGCTACCCCCAGGGCCCCCGTCCCGCCTAACCCTGTAGCATTTGACCACGGGATCTAGCCCTTTGACTTTGCACGGACGGGCTTTGACCAGCGGACCTCCCCACCCATTTGTGTTAGGTCTGCCCATAGGAACACTTTGGAGCAACATCCGGGCCAGACTCACAGCAAGATCCCCTCCGTGTAGACCTGACGCGTCCGTTTCCCCCTTCTAGGTGTCGGTGACGGCGCCGTCCGTGAGGGGGGGCACACCCCGGACACGCGTGCCGGGCGTTTGCAACTGCCACAACACTTCCAAACTTGTGAGAGGCCGCCTACGCAAGATATGGCGGCATGCTAGCCCCCGAAGGCCGCCGGCCACAGCCGTAGACGCGCGGGGGGCAATCCACGTAGAGGGAATTTTTCGGATACTTCTCAATCACCAAAAATTATGAAAAAATACCATCGTTCCTATAGCACATGTGCCCACGTTGTGCAAAAAAACTCATGATTTTATCACGCTCCGAGTATTTAATAATATTCACCCCGCATCATTACCGCAGAATGTCTACTACCGTGTCATCGTCGTCCGTGAGGGGGGCCACGCCCCGGAGACGCGTGCCGGCTCTTCGGACATGCCACCACACCACCCCGCATGTATGAGGGCCCGGTGCGATGCTCCAGTGGCATTGCTACCCCCCAGGGCCCCCGTCCCGCCTAACCCTGTAGCGTTTGACCACGGGATCTAGCCCTATGACTTTGCACGGACGGGCTTTGACCAGCGGACCTCCCCACCCGGTTGTGTTAGGTCAGCCCATAGGAACACTTTGGAGCAACATCCGGGCCAGACCCACAGCAAGATCCCCTCCGTGTAGACCCGACGCTTCCGTTTCCCCCCTCCATGTGCCGGCAGCGGTGCCGTCCGTGAGGGCGGGCACACCCCGGACACGCGTGTCGGGCGTTTGCAACTGCCACAGCACTTCCAGACTTGTGAGAGGCCGCCTACGCAAGATTTGGCGGCATGCTAGCCCCCGGAGGCCGCCAACCACAGCCGTAGACGCCCGAAGGGCAATCCGCGTAGAGGGCATTTTTCGGATACTTCTCCATCACCAAAAATTATGAAAAAATACCATTGTTCCTATTGAACATGTGCCCACGTTGTGCAAAAAAAACTCATGATTTTATCACTCTCCGAGTATTTAATAATATTCACGCCGTATCATTACCGCAGAACATCTACTACCGTGTCATCGCCGTCCGTGAGGGGGGCCACGCCGCCGAGACGCGTGCCGCCTCTTCAGACATGCCACCACACCACCCCGCATGTATGAGGGCCCGGTGCGATGCTCCGGTGGCATTGCTACCACCCAGGGCCCTGCTACATCTCGATCTAGCGTTGGTTTCCCCGAAGAGGAGGGGGTGATGCAGCACAGTAGCGTAAGTATTTCCCTCAGTTTTTGAGAACCAAGGTATCAATCCAGTCGGAGGTCACGCGCAAGTCCCTCGTACCTGCACAAAACGGTAGCAACTTGCAACCAACGCTTAGGGGTTGTCAATCCCTTCACGGTCACTTACGAGAGTGAGATCTGATAGAGATAATATTTTTGGTATTTTTGGTATAAAGATGCAAAGTGAAAAGTAAAAGAAAAACAAGTAAAATAAAGTAATGGAGATTGATATGATGAGAATAGACCTGGGGGCCATAGGTTTCACTAGTGGCTTCTCCCCAGAGCATAGATATTCTACGGTGGGTGAACAAATTAATGTTGAGCAATTGATAGAATTTAGCATAGTTATGAGGTTATCTAGGTATGATCATGTATATAGGCATCATGTCCGTGACAAGTAGACCGACTCCTGCCTGCATCTACTACTATTACTCCACTCATCGACCGCTATGCAGCTTGCATCTAGAGTATTAAGTTAAAAACAGAGTAACGCCTTAAGCAAGATGACATGATGTAGAGGAATAAATTCATGCAATATGATAAATACCCCATCTTGTTATCCTCGATGGCAACAATACAATACGTGCCTTGCAACTCTTTCTGTCACTGAGTAAGGACACCGCAAGATTGAACCCAAAGCTAAGCACTTCTCCCATTGCAAGAACTACCAATCTAGTCGGCCAAACCAAACGGATAATTCGAAGAGACTTGCAAAGATAACTCAATCATACATAAAAGAATTCAGAGAAGATTCAAATATTATTCATAGATAAGTTGGATCATAAACCCACAATTCATCGGTCTCAACAAACACACCGCAAAAAAGAAGATTACATCGAATAGATCTCCACGAGAGAGGGGGAGAACATTGTATTGAGATCCAAAAAGAGAGAAGAAGCCATCTAGCTACTAGCTATGGACCCGAAGGTCTGAAGTAAACTACTCACACTTCATCGGAAGGGCTATGGTGTTGATGTAGAAGCCCTCCGTGATGGATGCCCTCTCCGGCGAAGCTCCGGAACAGGCCCGAAGCTGGGATCTCGTGGATACAGGAAGTTGCGGCGGTGGAATTAGGTTTTTGGCTCCCTCTTTGGTCTAATGGGGGTACGTAGGTATATATAGGAGGAAGGAGCACGTCGGTGGAGCTCCGAGGGGCCCACGAGGCAGGGGGGCGCGCCCTCCACCCTCGTGACCTCCCCGGAAACTTCTTGGAGTAGGGTCCAAGTCTCCTGGATCACGTTTGGTGAGAAGATCATGTTCCCGAAGGTTTCATTCCATTTGGACTCCGTTTGATATTCTGTTTCCTCGAAATACTGAAATAGGCAAAAAACAGCAATTCTGGGCTGGGCCTCCGGTTAATAGGCTAGTCCCAAAAATAATATAAAAGTGGAAAATAAAGCCCAATATAGTCCAAAACAGTAGATAAAGTAGCATGGAGCAATCAAAAATTATAGATACGTTGGAGACGTATCAGGCATCCCCAAGCTTGATTCCTGCTCGTCCTCGAGTAGGTAAATGATAAAAAGAGAATTTTCGATGCGGAGTGATACTTTGGCATAATTTCAATGTAAATCTTCTTAATCATGGTATGAATATTCAGATCCGAAAGGTTCAAGACAAAAGTTCATATTGACATAAAAATGATAATACTTCAAGCATACTAATCAAATAATTATGTCATCTCAAAATAACATGGCCAAAGGAAGTTCATCCCTACAAAATCATATAGTTAGGCTATGTTTCATTTTTGTCACACAAAGATGTTCCCAACTTCTATACCCCCGATGACAAGCCAAGCAATTGTTTCATACTCAAATAATCTCAAACTTCTTCAACCTTCACGCAATACATGAGCGCGAGCCATGGACATAGCACTATGGGTGGTATAGAATATGATGATGGGGATTGTGTGGACAAGACAAAAAAGGAGAAAGTCTCACATCCACAAGGCTAATCAATGATCTATGGAGATGCCCATCAATTGATGTTAATGCAAGGAGTAGGGATTGCCATGCAACGGATGCACTAGAGCTAAGAATGCTCAACAAAAGAAAACTAGTGGGTGTGCATCCAACTTGCTTGCTCATGAAGATCTAGGGCATTTTGAGGAAGCCCATCGTTGGAATATACAAGCCAAGTTCTATAATGAAAAATTCCCACTAGTATGAACAAGACAACTTATGAGACTCACTATATGAAAATCATGGTGCTACTTTGAAGCACAATATATGAGACTCACTACATGAAGAACAAGGTGCTACTTTGAAGCACAAGTGTGGAAAAGAGATAGTAGCATTGCCCTTTTTATTTTCTCCTTCTTTTTTTGGGCCTTTCTTTTTTTCTTTTTGGCCTTTCTCTTTTTTTTGATTGGGCAATGCTCTAATAATGATGATCATCACACTTCTATTGATTACAACATAATGATTACAACTCGATACTAGAACCAGATATGACTCTATATGAATGCCTCCGGCGGTGTACCAGGATGGTGCAATGAATCAAGAGTGACATGTATGAAAAATAATGCATGGTGGCTTTGCCACAAATATGACGTCAACTACAAGATCATGCAATGGCAATATGACCAAAGTAAAGCATGTCATGATGATGATGATGATGATGGAAGTTGCATGGCAATATATCTCGGAATGGCTATGGAAATGCCATGATAGGTAGGTATGGTGGCTGTTTTGAGGAATATATAGAGAGGTTTATGTGTGAAAAGCATATCATATCACGGGGTTTGGATGCACCGGCGAAGTTTGCACCAACTCTCAATGTGAGAAAGGGCAATGCACGGTACCGAAGAGGCTAGCAAATGACAGAAAGGTAAAAGTGCGTATAATCCATGGACTCAACATTAGTCAAAAGAACTCATATACTTATTGCAAAAATTTAGAAGTCATCAAAAATCAAGTACTACGCGCATGCTCCTAGGGGGATAGATTGGTAGGAAAAGACCATCGCTCGTCCCCGACCGCCACTCATAAGGATGCACAAGCCAGGTACACTTCATGCTTCAAATTTGTTACACAACTTTAACCATACGTGCATGCTACGGGACTTGCTAACTTCAACACAAGTATTTCTCAAATTCACAACTACTCAACTAGCACGACTATGATATTATCACCTCCATATCTCAAAACATTGATCAAGCATCAAACTTATCTTAGTATTCAACCCACTAAAAAGAAAGTTTCACATATCTTGAATACCAAGTATATTAACATTAAGCAATTTACCATGCTATTAATGACTCCCAAAATAATCTAAGTGAAGCATGAGAGATCAAGTTTCTTTAAAACAAACCACCACCGTCCTGTAAAGATCTAAGTGAAGCACTAGAGCAAAAATTATCACGCTCAAAAAGATATAAGTGAAGCACATAGAGTATTCTAACAAATTTCAATTCATACATGGCTCTCTCAAAAGGTGTGTACAGCAAGGATGATTGTGGTAGACTAACAAGCAAAGACACAAATAATACAAGACGCTCCAAGCAAAACACATATCATGTGGTGAATAAAAATATAGCTCCAAGTAAATTACCGATGGAAGTGGACGAAAGAGGGGATGCCTTCCGGGGCATCCCCAAGCTTTGACTTTTTGGTGTCCTTGGATTATCTTGGGGGTGCCATGGGCATCTAAAAACTTAGGCTCTTGCCACTCCTTGTTCCATAATCCATCAAAAGAATTCACCCAAAACTTTAAAACTTCACAACAGAAAACTCAATAGAAATCTCGTGAGCTCCGTTAGAGAAAGAAAACAAAAGACTACTTTAAGGTACTGTAGGGAACTTGTTCTTTATTTGTATTGGTGTTAAACCTACTGTATTCCAACTTCTCTATGGTTTATAAACTATTTTACTAGCCATAGATTCATCAAAATAAGCAAACAACACACGCAAAACAAAATCTGTCAAAAACAGAACAGTCTGTAGTAATCTGTTACTAACGCAAACTTCTGGAACCCAAAAAATTCTACCAAAATTAGACGAACTGGGCAATTTGTTTATGATCAGCAGCAATTTGAATCACTATTTTATCACGTTCTGGTGATTTTTGACAATTCGGGCACTGAGCGCAAAGATTCTGGAAATTACAGCAAGATCAAATAACTATCTTCCAAGAAGATCTAATAGGTTTAACTTGGCACAAACACTAATTAAAAGATAAAAACACATCTAAACATAATCTAGATGGATTATTTATTCCTAAACAGAACCAAAAACAAAAAACACAAAATAAAATTGGGTTGCCTCCCAACAAGCGCTATCGTTTAACGCCCCTAGCTAGGCATAAAAGCAAGGATAGATCTAGGTATTGCCATCTTTGGTAGGCAATCCATAAGTGGCTCTCATGATAGATTCATATGGTAATTTTATTTTCTTTCTAGGAAAGTGTTCCATGCCCTTCTTTAAGTAAATTGGAATTTAATATTCCCTTCCTTCATATCAATAATTGCACCAATCGTTCTAAGGAAAGGTCTACCAAGAATAATAGGACACGAAGGATTGCAATCTATATCAAGAACGATAAAATCTACGGGCACATAATTCCTATTTGCAACAATAAGAACATCATTAATTCTTCCCATAGGCTTTTTAATAGTGGAATCCGCAAGATGCAAGTTTAGAGAGCAATCATCAAAGTCACGGAAATCTAGCAAATCACACAAAGCTTTGGGGATAGTAGAGACACTAGCACCCAAATCACACAAAGCATAAAACTCGTAATTTTCAATTTTAATCTTAATTGTAGGTTCCCACTCATCATAGAGTTTTCTAGGGATAGAAACTTTCAACTCAAGCTTTTCTTCATAAGATTGCATTAAGGCGTCAACAATGTGTTCGGTAAAGGCCTTATTTCGACTATAAGCATGAGGAGAATTTAACACGGATTGCAACAAGGAAATACAATCAATTAAAGAGCAGTTTTCATAGTTGAATTCCTTGAGATCCAAAATAGTGGGTTTAGCAATATCTAGATTTTTATTTCTTTCAATCCCTTTTTTATCAATTTCATCATCAGGATCTAAAAACTCAGAATTCTTAGAACGCCTTCTAGGTAAGGGAAGATCATAATCAGATTCATCAAGATTCACATTGCAAAACAACGATTTAATAGGGGACACATCAATAACTTTCAGATCTTCATCTTGATTTTCATAGGAATTCGGTTTAGCGGCCATCTTATTGACTAAGGTGGCTTGCATATCCGAAATTTCAGCGGTCATTTTTTCAAGTTGAGCAATTTGGGCTCTTATACCATCAAATTCTTTGGACATATCATCGAGCTCTTTATTCATATAACTCATAAAACTCTTTTGTTCCTTAAGCTTGTTTCTAAAGAAATTATTATGCTCAAATTGCAAGACCATAAACTTCCTGACATCGTTTTCGATATCTTCTAGCCTTTTAAGGTGAAGATCACCAAAATTAGGTAAGGCCATCGTGACGAACAAGCAAGCAAACTACCACACGAGCAAACAAAAGGCAAAGGGAAAGAGAGGGCGAATAAAACGGCAAGGGTGAAGTGGGGGAGAGGAAAACGAGAGGCAAATGGCAAATAATGTAATGCGAGAGATAGAGATTGTGATGGGTACTTGGTATGTTGACTTTTGCGTAGGCTTCCCCGGCAACAGCGCCAGAAATGGCTCGTTGACGAGAGAATAAATCTTGACTTGACTTGGCGTAGGCCTCCCCGGCAACGGCGCCAGAAATCCTTCTTGCTACGTCTCGAGCTAGCGTTGGTTTTCCCCGAAGAGGAGGGGGTGATGCAGCATAGTAGCGTAAGTATTTCCCTCAGTTTTTGAGAACCAAGGTATTAATCCAGTAGGAGGTCACGCGCAAGTCCCTCGTACCTGCACAAAATGGTAGCAACTCGCAACCAACGCTTAGGGGTTGTCAATCCCTTCACGGTCACTTACGAGAGTGAGATCTGGCAGAGATAATATTTTTGGTATTTTTGGTATAAAGATGCAAAGTGAAAAGTAAAAGCAAAACAAGTAAAATAAAGTAATGGAGATTGATATGATGAGAATAGACCCGGGGGCCATAGGTTTCACTAGTGGCTTCTCACAAGAGCATAGATATTCTACGGTGGGTGAACAAATTACTGTTGAGCAATTGATAGAATTTAGCATAGTTATGAGGTTATCTAGGTATGATCATGTATATAGGCATCACGTCCGTGACAAGTAGACTGACTCCTGCCTGCATCTACTACTATTACTCCACTCATCAACCGTTATCCAGCATACATCTAGAGTATTAAGTTAAAAATAGAGTAACGCCTTAAGCAAGATGACATGATGTAGAGGAATAAATTCATGCAATATGATAAATACCCCATCTTGTTATCCTCGATGGCAACAATACAATACGTGCCTTGCAACTCTTTCTGTCACTGAGTAAGGACACCGCAAGATTGAACCCAAAGCTAAGCACTTCTCCCAATGCAAGAACTACCAATCTAGTTGGCCAAACCAAACGGATAATTTGAAGAGACTTGCAAAGATAACTCAATCATACATAAAAGAATTCAGAGAAGATTCAAATATTATTCATAGATAAGTTGGATCATAAACCCACAATTCATCACTCTCAACAAACACACCGCAAAAAAGAAGATTACATCGAATAGATCTCCACGAGAGAGGGGGAGAACATTGTATTGAGATCCAAAAAGAGAGAAGAAGCCATCTAGCTACTAGCTATGGACCCGAAGGTCTGAAGTAAACTAGTCACACTTCATCGGAAGGGCTACGGTGTTGATGTAGAAGCCCTCCGTGATGGATGCCCTCTCCGGCGGAGCTCCGGAACAAGCCGCTAGATGGGATCTCGTGGATACAGGAAGTTGCAGTGGTGGAATTAGGTTTTTGGCTCCCTCTTTGGTCTAATGGGGGTACGTAGGTATATATAGGAGGAAGGAGCACGTCGGTGGAGCTCCGAGGGGCCCATGAGGTAGGGGGGCGCGCCCAGGGGGCGCGCCCTCCACCCCCGTGACCTCCCCGGAAACTTCTTGGAGTAGGGTCCAAGTCTCCTCGATCATGTTCGGTGAGAAGATCACGTTCCCGAAGGTTTCATTCCGTTTGCACTCCGTTTGATATTCTGTTTCCTCGAAATACTGAAATAGGCAAAAAAACAGCAATTCTGGGCTGGGCCTCTTGTTAATAGGTTAGTCCCAAAAATAATATAAAAGTGGAAAATAAAGCCCAATATAGTCCAAAATAGTAGATAAAGTAGCATGGAGCAATCAAAAATTATAGATACGTTGGAGACGTATCAGGCCCCCATCCCGCCTAACCCTGTAGCGTTTGACCACGGGATCTAGCCCTTTGACTTTGCACAGACGGGCTTTGACCAGCGGACCTCCCCACCCGGTTGTGTTAGGTCAGCCCATAGGAACACATTGGAGCAACATCCGGGCCAGAACCACAGCAAGATCCCCTCCGTGTAGACCCGACGCGTCCGTTTCCCCCTTCCAGGTGCCGGCGGCGGCGCCGCCCATGAGGGGGGCACCCCCCGGACACGCGTGCCGAGCGTTTGCAACTGCCACAACACTTCCGGACTTGTGAGAGGCCGCCTACGCAAGATTTGGCGGCAAGCTAGCCCCCGGAGGCCGCCGGCCACCGCCGTAGACGCGCGAAGGCCAATCCGCGTAGAGGAAATTTTTCGGATCCTTCTCCATCACCAAAAATTATGGAAAAATACCATCGTTCCTATAGCACATGTGCCCATGTCGTGCAAAAAAACTCATGATTTTATTGCACTCCGAGTATTTAATAATATTCACGCTGCATCGTTACCGCAGAACATCTACTACCGTGTCATCGCCGTCCATGAGGGGGGCCACACCCCGGAGGCGCGTGCCGCCTCTTCGGACATGCCACCACACCATCCCGCATGTATGAGGGCCCGGTGTGATGCTCCAGTGGCATTGCTACCCCCCAGGGCCCCAGTCCCGCCTAACCTTGTAGCGTTTGACCACGGGATCTAGCCCTTTGACTTTGCACGGACGGGCTTTGACCAGCGGACCTCCCCACCGGGTTGTGTTAGGTCAGCCCATAGGAACACTTTGGAGCAACATCCGGGCCAGACCCACAGCAAGATCCCCTCCGTGTAGACCCGACGCGTCCGTTTCCCCCCTCCAGGTGCCGGCGGCGGCGCCGTCCGTGAGGGGGGCACACCCCGGACAAGCGTGCCGGGCGTTAGCAACCGCCACAACACTTCCAGACTTGTGAGAGGCCGCCTACGCAAGATTTGGCGGCATGCTAGCCCCCGGAGGCCGCCGGCCAAAGCCGTAGACGCGCGAAGGGTAATCCGCGTAGAGGGAATTTTTTGGATACTTCTCCATCACCAAAAATTATGAAAAAAATTCCATCGTTCCTATAGCACATGTGCCCACGTCGTGCAAAAAAAATTCATGATTTTATCACGCTCTGAGTATTTAATAATATTCACGTCGCATCGTTACCGCAGAACGTCTACTACCGTGTCATCGCCGTTCGTGAGGGGGCCACGCGTCGGAGACGCGTGTCGCATCTTCGGACATGCCACCACACCACCCCGCATGTATGAGGGCCCGGTGTGATGCTCCGGTGGCATTGCTACCCTCCAGGGCCTCCGTCCCGCCGAACCCTGTAGAGTTTGACCACGGGATGTAGCCCTTTGACTTTGCACGGACGGGCTTTGACCAGCGGACCTCCCCACCCGGTTGTGTTAGGTCAGCCCATAGGAACACTTTGGAGCAACATTCGGGCTAGACCCACAGCAAGATCCCCTCCGTGTAGACCCGACGCGTCCGTTTCCCCCCTCCAGGTGCCGGCGGCGGCGTCGTCCGTGAGGGGGGGCACACCCCAGACACGCGTGCCTGGTGTTTGCAACCGCCACAACACTTCCAGACTTGTGAGAGGTCGCCTACGCAAGATTTGTCGGCATGCTAGCCCCCGGAGGCCGCCGACCATAGCCGTAGACGCGCGAAGGACAATCTGCGTAGAGGGAATTTTTCGGATACTTCTCCATCACCAAAAATTATGGAAAAATACCATCGTTCCTATAGCACATGTGCCCACGTCGTGCAAAAAAACTCATGATTTTATCACGCTCCGAGTATTTAATAATATTCACGTCGCATCGTTACCGCAGAACGTCTACTACCGTGTCATCGCCGTCCGTGAGGGGGGCCTTGCCCCGGAGACGCGTGCCGCCTCTTCGGCCAAGCCACCACACCACCCCGCATGTATGAGGGTCCGGTGTGATGCTCCGGTGGCATTGCTACCCCAGGGCCCCCGTCCCGCCTAACCCTGTAGCGTTTCACCACGGGATCTAGCCCTTTGACTTTGCACGGACGGGTTTTGACCAGCGGACCTCCCCACCCGGTTGTGTTAGGTCAGCCCATAGGAACACTTTGGAGCTACATCCGGGCCAGACCCACAGCAAGATCCCCTCCGTGTAGACCCGACGCGTCCGTTTCCCCCCTCCAGGTGTCGGCGGCGGCACCGTCCATGAGGGGGGAACACCCCGGACATGCGTGTCGGGCGTTTGCAACCGCCACAACACTTCCAGACTTGTGAGAGGCCGCCTACGCAAGATTTGGCGGCATGCTAGCCCCCGGAGGCCGGTGGCCACAGCCGTAGACGCGCGAAGGGCAATCCGCATAGAGGGAATTTTTCGGATACTTCTCCATCACCAAAAATTATGAAAAAAATTCCATCGTTCCTATAGCACATGTGCCCACGTCGTGCAAAAAAACTCATAATTTGATCGCGCTCCGAGTATTTAATAATATTCATGCCGCATCGTTACCACAGAACGTCTACTACCGTGTCATCGCCGTCCGTGAGGGGGGCCACGCCCCGGAGACGCATGCCGCCTCTTCGGACATGCCACCACACCACCCCGCATGTATGAGGGTCCGGTGCGACGCTCCGGTGGCATTGCTACCCCCAGGGCCCCATCCCGCCTAACCCTGTAGCGTTTGACCACGGGATCTAGCCCTTTGACTTTGCACGGACGGGATTTGACCAGCAGACCTCCCCACCCGGTTGTGTTAGGTCAGCCCATAAGAACACCTTGGAGCAACATTCGGGCCATACCCACGGCAAGATTCCCTCCGTGTAGACCCGACGCGTCCGTTTCCCCCCTCCAGGTGCCGGCGGCGGCGCCGTCCGTGAGGGGGCACACCCCGGACACGCGTGCCGGGCGTTTGCAACCGCCACAACACTTCCAGACTTCTGAGAGGCCGCCTACGCAAGATTTCGCGGCATGCTAGCCCCGGAGGCCGCCGGCCACAGCCGTAGACGCGCGAAGGACAATCCGCGTAGAGGGAATTTTTCGGATACTTCTCCATCACCAAAAATTATGGAAAAGTACCATCGTTCCTATAGCACATGTGCCCACGTCGTGCAAAAAAACTCATGATTTTAATAATATTCACGTCGCATCGTTACCGCATAACGTGTACTACCGTCTCATCGCCGTCCGTGAGGGGGGCCACGCCCCGGAGACGCGTGCCGCCTCTTCGGACATACCACCACACAACCCCGCATGTATGAGGGCCCGGTGCGATGCTCCAGTGGCATTGCTCCCCCCAGGGCCACCGTCCTGCCTAACCCTGTAGCGTTTGACCACGGGATCTAGCCCTTTGACTTTGCACGGACGGGCTTTGACCAGCGGACCTCCCCACCCAGTTGTGTTAGGTCAGCCCATAGGAACACTTTGGAGCAACATCCGGGCCAGACCCACAGCAAGATCCCCTCCGTGTAGACCCGACGCGTCCGTTTCCCCCCTCCAGGTGCCGGCGGCGGTGCCGTCCGTGAGGGTGGGCACACCCCGGACACGTGTGCCGGGCGTTTGCAACCGCCACAACACTGCCAGACTTGTGAGAGGCCGCCTACGCAAGATTTGGCGGCATGCTAGCCCCCGGAGGCCGCCGGCAACAGCCGTAGACGTGAGAAGGGCAATCCGCGTAGAGGGAATTTTTCGGATACTTCTCCATCACCAAAAATTATGAAAAAAATTCCATCGTTCCTATAGCACATGTTCCCACGTCAGGCAAAAAAACTCATGATTTTATCGCACTCCGAGTATTTAATAATATTCATGCCGCATCGTTACCGCAGAACGTCTACTACCGTGTCATCACCGTCCGTGAGGGGGGCCACGCCCCAGAGACGCGTGCCGGGCGTTTGCAACCGCTACAACATTTCCAGACTTGTGAGAGGACGCGTACGCAAGATTTGGCGGCATGCTAGCCCCCGGAGGCCGCCGGCCACAACCGTAGACGCGCGAAGGGCAATCCGCGTAGAGGGAATTTTTCAGATACTTCTCCATCACCAAAAATTATTAAAAAATACCATCGTTCCTATAGCACATGTGCTGACGTCGTGCAAAAAAACTCATGATTTTATCGCACTCCTAGTATTTAATAATATTCACGCCGCATCGTTACCGCAGAACGTCTACTACCGTGTCATCGCCGTCCGTAAGGGGGGCCACGCCCCGGAGACGCGTGCCGCCTCTTCGGACATGCCACCACACCATCCCGCATGTATGAGGGCCCGGTGCGATGCTCCGGTGGCATTGCTACCCCCCAGGGCCCCAGTCCCGCCTAACCCTGTAGCGTTTGACCACGGGATCTAGCCCTTTGACTTTGCACGAACGGGCTTTGACCAGCGGACCTCCCCACCCGGTTGTGTTAGGTCAGCCCATAGGAACACTTTGGAGCAACATCCGGGCCAGACCCACAGCAAGATCCCCTCCGTGTAGACCCGACGCGTCCGTTTCCCCCCTCCAGGTGCCGGCGGCGGCGCCGTCCGTGAGGGGGGCACACCCCGGACAAGCGTGCCGGGCGTTAGCAACCGCCACAACACTTCCAGACTTGTGAGAGGCCGCCTACGCAAGATTTGGCGGCATGCTAGCCCCCGGAGGCCGCCGGCCACATCCGTAGACGCGCGAAGGACAATCCGCGTAGAGGGAATTTTTCGGATACTTCTCCATCACGAAAAATTATGGAAAAATACCATCGTTCCTATAGCACATGTGCCCACGTCGTGCAAAAAAACTTATGATTTTATCGCGCTCCGAGTATTTAATAATATTCACGCCACATCGTTACCGCAGAACGTCTACTAACGTGTCATCGCCATCCGTGAGGGGGGCCATGCCCCGGAGACGCGTGCCGCCTCTTCGGACATGCCACCACACCACCACACATGTATGAGGGCCCGGTGCGATGCTCCGGTGGCACTACTACCCCCAGGGCCCCCATCCCGCCTAACCCTGTAGCGTTTGACCACGGAATCTAGCCCTTTGACTTTGCACGGACGGGCTTTGACCAGCGGACCTCCCCACCCGGTTGTGTTAGGTCAGCCCATAGGAACACTTTGGAGCAACATCTGGGTGAGACCCACAGCAAGATCCCCTCCGTGTAGACCCGACGCGTCCGTTTCCCCCCTCCAGGTGCCAGCGGCGGCGCCACCCGTGAGGGGAGGCACACCCCGGACACGCGTGCCGGGCGTTTGCAACCGCCACAACACTTCCAGACTTGTAAGAGGCCACCTACGCAAGATTTCATAGCATGCTAGCCCCCGGAGGCCGCCGGCCACAGCCGTAGACGCGTTAAGGGCAATCCGCGTAGAGGGAATTTTTCGGATACTTGTCCATCACTAAAAATTATGAAAAAATACCATCGTTCATATAGCACATGTGCTGACGTCGCGCAAAAAAACTCATTATTTTATCGTACTCCGAGTATTTAATAATATTCACGCCGCATCGTTACCGCATAACGTCTACTACCGTGTCATCGCCGTTCGTGAGGGGGGCCACGCCCCGGAGATGCGTGCCGCCTCTTCGGACATGCCACCACACCATCCCGCATGTATGAGGGCCCGGTGCGACGCTCCAGTGGCATTGCTACCCCCCCCAGGGCCCCCGTCCCGCCTAACCCTGTAGCGTTTGACCACGGGATCTAGCCCTTTGACTTTGCAAGGATGGGCTTTGACCAGGGGACCTCCCCACCCGGTTGTGTTAGGTCAGCCCATAGGAACACTTTGGAGCAACATCCGGGCCAGACCCACAACAAGATCCCCTCCGTGTAGACCCGACGCGTCCGTTTCCTCCCTCCAGGTGCCGGCGGCGGCGCCGTCCGTGAGGGGGGGGGCACACCTACACAAGATTTGGCGGCATGCTAGCCCCCGGAGGCCGCCGGTCACAGCCGTAGATGCGCGAAGGACAATCCGCGTAGAGGGTATTTTTCGGATACTTCTCCATCACCAAAAATTATGGAAAAATACCATCGTTCCTATAGCACATGTGCCCACGTCATGCAAAAAACTCATGATTTTATCGCGCTCCGAGTATTTAATAATATTCACGTCGCATCGTTACCGCAGAACGTCTACTACCGTGTCATCGCCGTCCGTGAGAGCGTCCACGCCCTGGAGATGCGTGCCAGGCGTTTGCAACCACCACAACACTTCCAGACTTGTGAGAGGCCGCCTATGCAAGATTTGGCGGCATGCTAGCCCCCGGAGGCCACCGGCCACAGCCGTAGACGCGCGAAGGGCAATCCGCGTAGAGGGAATTTTTCGGATACTTCTCCATCACGAAAAATTATGAAAAAATACCATCGTTCCTATAGCACATGTGCGGACGTCGTGCAAAAAAACTCATGATTTTATCGCACTCCGAGTATTTAGTAATATTCATGCCGCATCGTTACCGCAGAACGTCTACTACCGTGTCATCGCCGTCCGTGAGGGGGGCCACGCCCCGGAGACGCGTGCCGCCTCTTCGGACATGCCACCACACCGACCCGCATGTATGATGGCCCGGTGCGATGCTCCGGTGGCATTGCTACCCCGCAGGGCCCCCGTCCCGCCTAACCCTTTAGCGTTTGACCACGGGATCTAGCCCTTTGACTTTGCACGGACGGGCTTTGACCAGGGGACCTCCCCACCCGGTTGTGTTAGGTCAGCCAATAGGAACACTTTGGAGCAACATCCGGGCAAGACCCACAGCAAGATCCCCTCTGTGTAGACCCGACGCGTCCGTTTCCCCCCTCCAGGTGCCGGCGGCGGCGCCGTCTGTGAGGGGGGGCACACCCCGGACACGCGTGCCGGGCGTTTGCAACCGCCACAACACTTCCAGACTTGTGAGAGGCCGCCTACGCTAGATTTGGCGGCATGCTAGCCCCCGGAGGCCGCCGGCCACAGCCGTAGACGCCCAAAGGGCAATCCGCGTAGAGGGAATTTTTCGGATACTTCTCCATCACCAGAAAATATGGAAAAATACCATCGTTCCTATAGCACATGTGCCAACGTCGTGCAAAAAAACTCATGATTTTATCGCGCTCCGAGTATTTAATAATATTCACGCCGCATCATTACCGCAGAACATCTACTACCGTGTCATCGCCGTCCGTGAGGGGGGCCACGCCCCGGAGACGCGTGCCACCTCTTCGGACATGCCACCACACCACCCCGCATGTATGAGGGCCCGGTGCGATGCTCCAGTGGCATTGCTACCCCGCAGGGCCCCCGTCCCGCCTAACCCTTTAGCGTTTGACCATGGGATCTAGCCCTTTGACTTTGCACGGACGGGCTTTGACCAACGGACCTCCCCACCCGGTTGTGTTAGGTCAGCCAATAGGAACACTTTGGAGCAACATCCGGGCCAGACCCACAGCAAGATCCCCTCCGTGTAGACCTGACACATCCGTTTCCCCCCTCCAGGTGCCGGCGGCGGCGCCGTCCATGAGGGGGGCACACCCCGGACACGCGTGCCGGGCGTTTGCAACTGCCACAACACTTCCAGACTTGTGAGAGGCCGCCTACGCTAGATTTGGCGGCATGCTAGCCCCCGGAGGCCGCCGGCCACAGCCGTAGACGCACGAAGGGCAATCCGCATAGAGGGAATTTTTCGGATACTTCTCCATCACCAAAAATTATGAAAAAAATACCACCGTTCATATAGCACATGTGCCCACGTCGTGCAAAAAAACTCATGATTTTATCACGCTCCAAGTATTCAATAATATTCACGCCGTATCGTTAGCGCAGAACGTCTACTACCGTGTCATCGTCGTCCGTGAGGGGGGCCATGCCCCGGAGACGCGTGCCGCCTGTTCGGACATGCCACCACACCACCCCGCATGTATGAGGGCCCGGTGCGACGCTTCGGTGGCATTGCTACCCCCGACAGGGCCCCCGTCCCGCCTAACCCTGTAGCTTTTGACAACGGGATCTAGCCCTTTGACTTTGCACGGACGGGCTTTGACCAGCGGACCTCCCCACCCGGTTGTGTTAGGTCAGCCATAGGAACACATTGGAGCAACATCCAGGCCAGACCCACAGCAAGATCCCCTCCGTGTAGACCCGACGCGTCCGTTTCCCCCTTCCAAGTGCCGGCGGCGGCGCCGTCCGTGAGGGGAGGCACACCCCGGACACGCGTGCCGGGCGTTTGCAACTGCCACAACACTTCCAGACTTGTGAGAGGCCGCCTATGCAAGATTTGGCGGCAAGCTAGCCCCGGAGGCCGCCGGCCACAGCCGTATACGCGCGAAGGGCAATCCGCATAGACGGAATTTTTCGCATACTTCTCCATCACCAAAAATTATGAAAAAATAACCATCGTTCATATAGCACATGTGCCCACGTCGTGCAAAAAAAACTCATGATTTTATCGCGCTCCAAGTATTCAATAATATTCACGCCGCATCGTTACCGCAGAACGTCTACTACCATGTCATCGCCGTCCGTGAGGGGGGCCACGCCCCGAAGACGCGTGCCGCCTGTTCGGACATGCCACCACACCACCCCGCATGTATGAGGGCCCGGTGCGACGCTTCGGTGGCATTGCTACCCCCCACAGGGCCCCCGTCCTGCCTAACCCTGTAGCTTTTGACAACGGGATCTAGCCCTTTGACTTTGCACGGACGGGCTTTGACCCGCGGACCTCCCCACCCGGTTGTGTTAGGTCAGCCCATAGGAACACATTGGAGCAACATCCGGGCCAGATCCACAGCAAGATCCCCTCCGTGTAGACCCGACGCGTCCGTTTCCCCTTCCAGGTGCCGCCGGCGGCGCCGCCCATGAGGGGGGGCACACCCCGGACACGCGTGCCGGGCGGTTGCAACTGCCACAACACTTCCATACTTGTGAGAGGCCGCCTATGCAAGATATGGCGGCATGCTATCCCCGGAGGCCGTCGGCCACAGCCGTAGACGCGCGAAGGGCAATCCGCATAGAGGGAATTTTTCGGATACTTCTCCATCACCAAAAATTATGAAAAAAATACCATCGTTCATATAGCACATGTGCCCACGTCGCGCAAAAAAACTCATGATTTTATCGCGCTCCAAGTATTCAATAATATTGACGCCGCATCGTTACCGCAGAACGTCTACTACCGTGTCATCGCCGTCCGTGAGGGGGCCACGCCCCGGAGACGCGTGCTGCCTCTTCGGACATGCCACCACACCACCCTGCATGTATGACGGCCCGGTGCGATGCTCCGGTGGCATTGCTACCCCTAGGGCCCTCGTCCCGCCTAACCCTGTAGCGTTTGACCACGGGATCTAGCCCTTTGACTTTGCACGGACGGGCTTTGACCAGCGGACCTCCCCACCCGGTTGTGTTAGGTCAGCCCATAGGAACACTTTGGAGCAACATCCGGGCCAGACCCACAGCAAGATCCCCGCCGTATAGACCCGACGCGTCCGTTTCCCCTTCCAAGTGCCGGCGGCGGCGCCGTCCGTGAGAGGGGCACACCCCGGACACGTGTGCCGGGCATTTGCAACCGCCACAACACTTCCAGACTTGTGAGAGGCCACCTACGCAAGATTTGGTAGCATGCTATCCCTCGGAGGCCGCCGGCCACAACCGTAGACGCGCAGAGGGCAATCCGTGTAGAGGGAATTTTTTGGATACTTCTCCATCACCAAAAATTATGAAAAATACCATCGTTCCTATAGCACATGTGCCCACGTCGTGCAAAAAAACTCATGATTTTATCGCGCTCCGAGTATTTAATAATATTCACACCGCATCATTACCGCAGAACGTCTACTATCGTGTCATCGCCATCCGTGAGGGGGGCCACGCCCCAGAGACGCATGCTGCCTCTCCGGATATGCCACCACACCACCCCGCATGTATCAGGGCCCGGTGCGATGCTCCAGTGGCATTGCTACCCCCAGGGCCCCCATTCCGCCTAACCCTATAGTGTTTGACCACGGGATCTAGCCATTTCACTTTGCACGGACGGGCTTTGACCAGCGAACCTCCCCACCCGGTTGTGTTAGGTCAGCCCATAGGAACACTTTGGAGCAACATCCGGGCCAGACCCACAGCAAGATCCCCTCCGTGTAGACCCGACGCGTTCGTTTCCCCCTTCCAGGTGCCGGCGGCGGCGCCGTCCGTGAGGGGGGCACACCCCGGACACGTGTGCCGGGCATTTGCAACCGCCACAACACTTCCAGACTTGTGAGAGGCCGCCTACGCAAGATGTGGCAGCATGCTAGCCCCCGGAGGCCGTCGTCCACAGCCGTAGACGCGGTATCTCCGAAAGCGTCTGTTGGGTTGGCACGAATCAAGACTGGGATTTGTCACTCCGTGTGACGGAGAGGTGTCTCTGGGCCCACTCGGTAGGACATCATCATAATGTGCACAATGTGATCAAGGAGTTGATCACGGGATGATGTGTTATGAAATGAGTAAAGAGACTTGCCGGTAACGAGATTGAACAAGGTATCGGGATACCGACGATCGAATCTCGGGCAAGTATCGTACCGCTAGACAAAGGGAATTGTATACGGGATTGATTAGGTGCTTGACATCGTGGTTCATCCGATGAGATAATCATGGAACATGTGGGAGCCAACATGGGTATCCAGATCCCGCTGTTGGTTATTGACCGGAGAGTCATCTCGGTCATGTCTGCATGTCTCCCGAACCCGTAGGGTCTACACACTTAAGGTTCGGTGACGCTAGGGTTATAGAGATATTAGTATGCGGTAACCCAAAAGTTGTTCGGAGTCCCGGATGAGATCCCAGATGTCACGAGGAGTTCCGGAATGGTCCGGAGGTAAAGAATTATATATAGGAAGTGCTATTTCGGCTATCAGGACAAGTTTTGGGGTCACCGGTATTGTATCGGGACCACCGGAAGGGTCCCGGGGGTCCACCGGGTGGGGACACCTGCCCCGGGGGCCACATGGGCTGTAGGGGGGTGCGCCTTGGCCTATATGGGCCAAGGGCACCAGCCCCTAGAGGCCCATGCGCCAAAGGGACAAGAGGAGGGGAGAGTCCTAAAGGGGGAAGGCACCTCCGAGGTGCCTTGGGGAGGATGGACTCCTCCCCCCTTGGCCGCACCCTTCCTTGGAGGAAGGGGCAAGGCTGCGCCCTCCCCCTCTCCCTTGGCCCTATATATAGTGGGGGAAGGGAGGGCAACCATACCTAAGCCCTGGCGCCTCCCTCTCCCTCCCATGACACATCTCCCTCCTCCCGCAGCGCTTGGCGAAGCCCTGTTGGAATCCCGCTACTTCCACCACCACGCCATCGTGCTGCTGGATCTCCATCAACCTCTCCTCCCCCCTTGCTGGATCAAGAAGGAGGAGACGTCGCTGCTCCGTACGTGTGTTGAACGCGGAGGTGCCGTCCGTTCGGCGCTAGGATCATCGGTGATTTGGATCACGACGAGTACGACTCCATCAACCCCGTTCTCTTGAACGCTTCCGCGCGCGATCTACAAGGGTATGTAGATCGACTCCTCCCTCGTTGCTAGATGACTCCATAGATTGATCTTGGTGACACGTAGGAAAATTTTGAATTATTGCTACGTTCCCCAACAGTGGCATCATGAGCTAGGTCTATGCGTAGTTTCTATGCACGAGTAGAACACAAAGTAGTTGTGGGCGTTGATTTTGTTCAATATGCTTGCCGTTACTAGTCTTATCTTGATTCGGCGGCATCGTGGGATGAAGCGGCCCGGACCGACCTTACACGTACTCTTACGTGAGACTGGTTCCACCGACAAACATGCACTAGTTGCATAAGGTGGCTGGCGGGTGTCTGTCTCTCCCACTTTAGTCGGATCGGATTCGATGAAAAGGGTCCTTCTGAAGGGTAAATAGCAATTGGCATATCACGTTGTGGTTTTTGCGTAGGTAAGAAACGTTCTTGCTAGAAACCCATAGCAGCCACGTAAAACATGCAACAACAATTAGAGGACGTCTAACTTGTTTTTGCAGGGTATGCTATGTGATGTGATATGGCCAAAGGATGTGATGAATGATATATGTGATGTATGAGATTCATCATGTTCTTGTAATAGGAATCACGACTTGCATGTCGATGAGTATGACAACCGACAGGAGCCATAGGAGTTGTCTTAATTTATTTATGACCTGCGTGTCAACATAAACGTCATGTAATTACTTTACTTTATTGCTAACCGTTAGCTGTAGTAGTAGAAGTAATAGTTGACGATACAACTTCATGAAGACACGATGATGGAGATCATGATGATGGAGATCATGGTGTCATGCCGGTGACGATGATGATCATGGAGCCCCGAAGATGGAGATCAAAAGGAGCAAAGTGATGATGGCCATATCATGTCACTATTTGATTGCATGTGATGTTTATCATGTTTATACTTCTTATTTGCTTAGAACGACGGTAGTAAATAAGATGATCCCTCACTAAAATTTCAAGAAGGTGTTCCCCCTAACAGTGCACCGTTGCGATAGTTCGTTGTTTCGAAGCACCACGTGACGATCGGGTGTGATAGATTCTAACGTTCACATACAACGGGTGTAAGACAGATTTACACACGCGAAACACTTAGGTTGACTTGACGAGCCTAGCATGTGTACAGACATGGCCTCGGAACACAAGAGACCGAAAGGTCGAGCATGAGTCGTATGGTAGATACGATCAACATGAAGATGTTCACCGATGATGACTAGTCCGTCTCACGTGATGATCGGACACGGCCTAGTTGACTCGGATCATGTAATCACTTAGATGACTAGAGGGATGTCTATCTGAGTGGGAGTTCATAAGATGAACTTAATTATCGTGAACATAGTCAAAAGGTCTTCGCAAATTATGTCGTAGCTCGCGCTTTAGTTCTACGGTTTAGATATGTTCCTAGAGAAAATTTAGTTGAAAGTTGATAGTAGCTATTATGCGGACTAGGTCCGTAAACTGAGGATTGTCCTCATTGCTTCATAGAAGGCTTATGTCCTTAATGCACCGCTCAGTGTGCTGAACCTCGAAGGTTGTCTGTGGATGTTGCGAACATCTGACATACACATTTGATAACTACGTGATAGTTCGGTTAAAACGGTTTAGAATTGAGGCACCGAAGACGTTTTGAAACGTCGCGAAACATATGGGATGTTTTGGGGGCTGAAATTGGGATTTCAGGCTCGTGCCCACGTCAAGAGGTATAAGACCTCCAACGATTTTCTTAGCCTGCAAACTAAGGGAGAAAAGCTCAATTGTTGAGCTTGTGCTCAGACTGTCTGAATACAACAATCATTTGAATCAAGTGGGAGTTGATCTTCCAGATGAGATAGTGATGTTTCTCCGAAGTCATTACCACCAAGCTGCTAGAGCTTCGTGATGAACTATAATGTATCGGGGACATATATGATGATCCTTGAGATATTCGCGATGTTTGACACCACAAAAGTAGAGATCAAGAAGGAGCATCAATTGTTGATGGTTGGTGAAACCACTAGTTTCAAGAAGGGCAAGGGCAAAAAGGGATGCTTCATGAAACGGCAAATCAGCTGCTGCTCTAGTGAAGAAACCCAAGGTTGAACCCAAACCCGAGACTAAGTGCTTCTGTAATAAAGGGAACA
>NC_041384.1:13801443-13809553 GCF_002162155.2 Triticum dicoccoides | reverse complement strand
CACATCTAAACATAATCTAGATGGATTATTTATTCCTAAACAGAACCAAAAACAAAAAACACAAAATAAAATTGGGTTGCCTCCCAACAAGCGCTATCGTTTAACGCCCCTAGCTAGGCATAAAAGCAAGGATAGATCTAGGTATTGCCATCTTTGGTAGGCAATCCATAAGTGGCTCTCATGATAGATTCATATGGTAATTTTATTTTCTTTCTAGGAAAGTGTTCCATGCCCTTCTTTAAGTAAATTGGAATTTAATATTCCCTTCCTTCATATCAATAATTGCACCAATCGTTCTAAGGAAAGGTCTACCAAGAATAATAGGACACGAAGGATTGCAATCTATATCAAGAACGATAAAATCTACGGGCACATAATTCCTATTTGCAACAATAAGAACATCATTAATTCTTCCCATAGGCTTTTTAATAGTGGAATCCGCAAGATGCAAGTTTAGAGAGCAATCATCAAAGTCACGGAAATCTAGCAAATCACACAAAGCTTTGGGGATAGTAGAGACACTAGCACCCAAATCACACAAAGCATAAAACTCGTAATTTTCAATTTTAATCTTAATTGTAGGTTCCCACTCATCATGGAGTTTTCTAGGGATAGAAACTTTCAACTCAAGCTTTTCTTCATAAGATTGCATTAAGGCGTCAACAATGTGTTCGGTAAAGGCCTTATTTTGACTATAAGCATGAGGAGAATTTAACAGGATTGCAACAAGGAAATACAATCAATTAAAGAGCAGTTTTCATAGTTGAATTCCTTGAGATCCAAAATAGTGGGTTTAGCAATATCTAGATTTTTATTTCTTTCAATCCCTTTTTTATCAATTTCATCATCAGGATCTAAAAACTCAGAATTCTTAGAACGCCTTCTAGGTAAGGGAAGATCATAATCAGATTCATCAAGATTCACATTGCAAAACAACGATTTAATAGGGGACACATCAATAACTTTCAGATCTTCATCTTGATTTTCATAGGAATTCGGTTTAGCGGCCATCTTATTGACTAAGGTGGCTTGCATATCCGAAATTTCAGCGGTCATTTTTTCAAGTTGAGCAATTTGGGCTCTTATACCATCAAATTCTTTGGACATATCATCGAGCTCTTTATTCATATAACTCATAAAACTCTTTTGTTCCTTAAGCTTGTTTCTAAAGAAATTATTATGCTCAAATTGCAAGACCATAAACTTCCTGACATCGTTTTCGATATCTTCTAGCCTTTTAAGGTGAAGATCACCAAAATTAGGTAAGGCCATCGTGACGAACAAGCAAGCAAACTACCACACGAGCAAACAAAAGGCAAAGGGAAAGGGAGGGCGAATAAAACGGCAAGGGTGAAGTGGGGGAGAGGAAAACGAGAGGCAAATGGCAAATAATGTAATGCGAGAGATAGAGATTGTGATGGGTACTTGGTATGTTGACTTTTGCGTAGGCTTCCCCGGCAACGGCGCCAGAAATGGCTCGTTGACGGGAGAATAAATCTTGACTTGACTTGGCGTAGGCCTCCCCGGCAACGGCGCCAGAAATCCTTCTTGCTACGTCTCGAGCTAGCGTTGGTTTTCCCCGAAGAGGAGGGGGTGATGCAGCATAGTAGCGTAAGTATTTCCCTCAGTTTTTGAGAACCAAGGTATTAATCCAGTAGGAGGTCACGCACAAGTCCCTCGTACCTGCACAAAACGGTAGCAACTCGCAACCAACGCTTAGGGGTTGTCAATCCCTTCACGGTCACTTACGAGAGTGAGATCTGGCAGAGATAATATTTTTGGTATTTTTGGTATAAAGATGCAAAGTGAAAAGTAAAAGCAAAACAAGTAAAATAAAGTAATGGAGATTGATATGATGAGAATAGACCCGGGGGCCATAGGTTTCACTAGTGGCTTCTCTCAAGAGCATAGATATTCTACGGTGGGTGAACAAATTACTGTTGAGCAATTGATAGAATTTAGCATAGTTATGAGGTTATCTAGGTATGATCATGTATATAGGCATCACGTCCGTGACAAGTAGACCGACTCCTGCCTGCATCTACTACTATTACTCCACTCATCGACCGTTATCCAGCATACATCTAGAGTATTAAGTTAAAAATAGAGTAACGCCTTAAGCAAGATGACATGATGTAGAGGAATAAATTCATGCAATATGATAAATACCCCATCTTGTTATCCTCGATGGCAACAATACAATACGTGCCTTGCAACTCTTTCTGTCACTGAGTAAGGACACCGCAAGATTGAACCCAAAGCTAAGCACTTCTCCCAATGCAAGAACTACCAATCTAGTTGGCCAAACCAAACGGATTATTTGAAGAGACTTGCAAAGATAACTCAATCATACATAAAAGAATTCAGAGAAGATTCAAATATTATTCATAGATAAGTTGGATCATAAACCCACAATTCATCACTCTCAACAAACACACCGCAAAAAAGAAGATTACATCGAATAGATCTCCACGAGAGAGGGGGAGAACATTGTATTGAGATCCAAAAAGAGAGAAGAAGCCATCTAGCTACTAGCTATGGACCCGAAGGTCTGAAGTAAACTACTCACACTTCATCGGAAGGGCTACGGTGTTGATGTAGAAGCCCTCCGTGATGGATGCCCTCTCCGGTGGAGCTCCGGAACAAGCCGCAAGATGGGATCTCGTGGATACAGGAAGTTGCAGTGGTGGAATTAGGTTTTTGGCTCCCTCTTTGGTCTAATGGGGGTACGTAGGTATATATAGGAGGAAGGAGCACGTCGGTGGAGCTCCGAGGGGCCCATGAGGTAGGGGGGCGCGCCTAGGGGGGCGCGCCCTCCACCCTCGTGACCTCCCCGGAAACTTCTTGGAGTAGGGTCCAAGTCTCCTCGATCACATTCGGTGAGAAGATCACGTTCCCGAAGGTTTCATTCCGTTTGCACTCCGTTTGATATTCTGTTTCCTCGAAATACTGAAATAGGCAAAAAAACAGCAATTCTGGGCTGGGCCTCTGGTTAATAGGTTAGTCCCAAAAATAATATAAAAGTGGAAAATAAAGCCCAATATAGTCCAAAATAGTAGATAAAGTAGCATGGATCAATCAAAAATTATAGATACGTTGGAGACGTATCAGGCCCCCGTCCCGCCTAACCCTGTAGCGTTTGACCATGGGATCTAGCCCTTTGACTTTGCACAGACGGGCTTTGACCAGCGGACCTCCCCACCCGGTTGTGTTAGGTCAGCCCATAGGAACACATTGGAGCAACATCCGGGCCAGATCCACAGCAAGATCCCCTCCGTGTAGACCCGACGCGTCCGTTTCCCCCTTCCAGGTGCCGGCGGCGGCGCCGCCCATGAGGGGGGCACCCCCCGGACACGCGTGCCGGGCGTTTGCAACTGCCACAACACTTCCGGACTTGTGAGAGGCCGCCTACGCAAGATTTGGCGGCATGCTAGCCCCCGGAGGCCGCCGGCCACCGCCGTAGACGCGCGAAGGCCAATCCGCGTAGAGGGAATTTTTCGGATACTTCTCCATCACCAAAAATTATGGAAAAATACCATCGTTCCTATAGCACATGTTCCCATGTCGTGCAAAAAAACTCATGATTTTATTGCACTCCGAGTATTTAATAATATTCACGCTGCATCGTTACCGCAGAACGTCTACTACCGTGTCATCGCCGTCCATGAGGGGGGCCACACCCCGGAGGCGCGTGCCGCCTCTTCGGACATGCCACCACACCACCCCGCATGTATAAGGGCCCGGTGCGATGCTCCGGTGGCATTGCTACCCCCCAGGGCCCCAGTCCCGCCTAACCCTGTAGCGTTTCACCACGGGATCTAGCCCTTTGACTTTGCACGGACGGGCTTTGACCAGCGGACCTCCCCACCCGGTTGTGTTAGGTCAGCCCATAGGAACACTTTGGAGCAACATCCGGGCCAGACCCACAGCAAGATCCCCTCCGTGTAGACCCGACGCGTCCGTTTCCCCCCTCCAGGTGCTGGCGGCGGCGCCGTCCGTGAGGGGGGCAAACCCCGGACAAGCGTGCCGGGCGTTAGCAACCGCCACAACACTTCCAGACTTGTGAGAGGCCGCCTATGCAAGATTTGGCGGCATGCTAGCCCCCGGAGGCCGCCGGCCAAAGCCGTAGACGCGCGAAGGGTAATCCGCGTAGAGGGAATTTTTTGGATACTTCTCCATCACCAAAAATTATGAAAAAAATTCCATCGTTCCTATAGCACATGTGCCCACGTCATGCAAAAAAAAACTCATGATTTTATCACGCTCTGAGTATTTAATAATATTCACGTCGCATCGTTACCGCAGAACGTCTACTACCGTGTCATCGCCGTTCGTGAGGGGGGCCACGCGTCGGAGACGCGTGCCGCTTCTTCGGACATGCCACCACACCACCCCGCATGTATGAGGGCCCGGTGTGATGCTCCGGTGGCATTGCTACCCTCCAGGGCCCCCGTCCCGCCGAACCCTGTAGAGTTTGACCACGGGATGTAGCCCTTTGACTTTGCACGGACGGGCTTTGACCAGCAGACCTTCCCACCCGGTTGTGTTAGGTCAGCCCATAGGAACACTTTGGAGCAACATTCGGGCCAGACCCACAGCAAGATCCCCTCCGTGTAGACCCAACGCGTCCGTTTCCCCCCTCCAGGTGCCGGCGGCGGCGCCGTCCGTGAGGGGGGCACACCCCAGACACGCGTGCCTGGCGTTTGCAACCGCCACAACACTTCCAGACTTGTGAGAGGTCGCCTACGCAAGATTTGTCGGCATGCTAGCCCCCAGAGGCCGGTGGCCACAGCCGTAGACGCGCGAAGGGCAATCCGCATAGAGGGAATTTTTCGGATACTTCTCCATCACCAAAAATTATGAAAAAACTTCCATCGTTCCTATAGCACATGTGCCCACGTCGTGCAAAAAAACTCATAATTTGATCGCGCTCCGAGTATTTAATAATATTCATGCCGCATCGTTACTGCAGAACGTCTACTACCGTGTCATCGCCGTCCGTGAGGGGGGCCACGCCCCGGAGACGCATGCCGCCTCTTCGGACATGCCACCACACCACCCCGCATGTATGAGGGCCCGGTGCGACGCTCCGGTGGCATTGCTACCCCCAGGGCCCCATCCCGCCTAACCCTGTAGCGTTTGACCACGGGATCTAGCCCTTTGACTTTGCACGGACGGGCTTTGACCAGCAGACCTCCCCACCCGGTTGTGTTAGGTCAGCCCATAGGAACACCTTGGAGCAACATTCGGGCCATACCCACGGCAAGATTCCCTCCGTGTAGACCCGACGCGTCCGTTTCCCCCCTCCAGGTGCCGGCGGCGGCGCCGTCCGTGAGGGGGCACACCCCGGACACGCGTGCCGGGCGTTTGCAACCGCCACAACACTTCCAGACTTGTGAGAGGCCGCCTACGCAAGATTTCGCGGCATGCTAGCCCCCGGAGGCCGCCGGCCACAGCCGTAGACGCGCGAAGGACAATCCGCGTAGAGGGAATTTTTCGGATGCTTCTCCATCACCAAAAATTATGCAAAAGTACCATCGTTCCTATAGCACATGTGCCCACGTCGTGCAAAAAAACTCATGATTTTATCGCGCTTCGAGTATTTAATAATATTCACGTCGCATCATTACCGCATAACGTGTACTACCGTGTCATCGCCGTCCGTGAGGGGGGCCACGCCCCGGAGACGCGTGCCGCCTCTTCGGACATGCCACCACACAACCCCGCATGTATGAGGGCCCGGTGCGATGCTCCAGTGGCATTGCTACCCCCAGGGCCACCGTCCTGCCTAACCCTGTAGCGTTTGACCACGGGATCTAGCCCTTTGACTTTGCACGGATGGGCTTTGACCAGCGGACCTCCCCACCCGGTTGTGTTAGGTCAGCCCATAGGAACACTTTGGAGCAACATCCGGGCCAGACCCACAGCAAGATCCCCTCCGTGTAGACCCGACGCGTCCGTTTCCCCCCTCCAGGTGCCGGCGGCGGTGCCGTCCGTGAGGGGGGGCACACCCCGGACACGTGTGCCGGGCGTTTGCAACCGCCACAACACTGCCAGACTTGTGAGAGGCCGCCTACGCAAGATTTGGCGGCATGCTAGCCCCCGGAGGCCGCCGGCAACAGCCGTAGACGTGAGAAGGGCAATCCGCGTAGAGGGAATTTTTCGGATACTTCTCCATCACCAAAAATTATGAAAAAAAATCCATCGTTCCTATAGCACATGTTCCCACGTCAGGCAAAAAAACTCATGATTTTATCGCACTCCGAGTATTTAATAATATTCATGCCGCATCGTTACCGCAGAACGTCTACTACCGTGTCATCGCCGTCCGTGAGGGGAGCCACGCCCAGAGGCGCGTGCCGGGCGTTTGCAACCGCCACAACATTTCCAGACTTGTGAGAGGACGCGTACGCAAGATTTGGCGGCATGCTAGCCCCCGGAGGCCGCCGGCCACAACCGTAGACGCGCGAAGGGCAATCCGCGTAGAGGGAATTTTTCGGATACTTCTCCATCACCAAAAATTATTAAAAAATACCATCGTTCCTATAGCACATGTGCTGACGTCGTGCAAAAAAACTCATGATTTTATCGCACTCCGAGTATTTAATAATATTCACGCCGCATCGTTACCGCGGAACGTCTACTACCGTGTCATCGCCGTCCGTAAGGAGGGCCACGCCCCGGAGACGCGTGCCGCCTCTTCGGACATGCCACCACACCACCCAACATGTATGAGGGCCCGGTGCGATGCTCCGGTGGCATTGCTACCCCCCCAGGGCCCCATCCCGCCTAACCCTGTAGGGTTTGACCACGGGATCTAGCCCTTTGACTTTGCACGGACGGGCTTTGACCAGCGGACCTCCCCACCCGGTTGTGTTAGGTCAGCCCATAGGAACACTTTGGAGCAACATTCGGGCCAGACCCACAGCAAGATCCCCTCCGTGTAGACCCGACGCGTCCGTTTTCCCCCTCCAGGTGCTGGCGGCGGCGCCGTCCGGGGGGGGGGGCACACCCCGGACACGCGTGCCTGGCGTTTGCAACCGCCACAACACTTCCAGACTTGTGAGAGGCCGCCTACGCAAGATTTGGCGGCATGCTAGCCCCCGGAGGCCGCCGGCCACATCCGTAGACGCGCGAAGGACAATCCGCGTAGAGGGAATTTTTCGGATACTTCTCCATCACCAAAAATTATGGAAAAATACCATCGTTCCTATAGCACATGTGCCCACGTCGTGCAAAAAAACTTATGATTTTATCGCGCTCCGAGTATTTAATAATATTCACGCCACATCGTTACCGCAGAACGTCTACTAACGTGTCATCGCCGTCCGTGAGGGGGGCCATGCCCCGGAGACGCGTGCCGCCTCTTCGGACATGCCACCACACCACCACACATGTATGAGGGCCCGGTGCGATGCTCCGGTGGCACTACTACCCCCAGGGCCCCCGTCCCGCCTAACCCTATAGCGTTTGACCATGGAATCTAGCCCTTTGACTTTGCATGGACGGGCTTTGACCAGCGGACCTCCCCACCCGGTTGTGTTAGGTCAGCCCATAGGAACACTTTGGAGCAACATCCGGGTGAGACCCACAGCAAGATCCCCTCCGTGTAGACCCGACACGTTCGTTTCCCCCCTCCAGGTGCCAGCGGCGGCGCCGTCCGTGAGGGGGGCACACCCCGGACACGCGTGCCGGGCGTTTGCAACCGCCACAACACTTCCAGACTTGTGAGAGGCCACCTACACAAGATTTCATAGCATGCTAGCCCCCGGAGGCCGCCGGCCACAGCCGTAGACGCGTTAAGGGCAATCCGCGTAGAGGAAATTTTTCGGATACTTCTCCATCACAAAAAATTATGAAAAAAATACCATCGTTCCTATAGCACATGTGCTGACGTCGCGGCAAAAACTCATTATTTTATCGCACTCCGAGTATTTAATAATATTCACGCCGCATCGTTACCGCAGAACGTCTACTACCGTGTCATCGCCGTTCGTGAGGGGGGCCACGCCCCGGAGATGCGTGCCGCCTCTTCGGACATGCCACCACACCATCCCGCATGTATGAGGGCCCAGTGCGACGCTCCAGTGGCATTGCTACCCCCCCCCCC
>NC_041384.1:13800311-13801197 GCF_002162155.2 Triticum dicoccoides | reverse complement strand
CCTAACCATGTAGCATTTGACCACAGGATCTAGCCCTTTGACTTTGCACGGATGGGCTTTGACCAGGGGACCTCCCCACCCGGTTGTGTTAGGTCAGCCCATAGGAACACTTTGGAGCAACATCCGGGCTAGACCCACAACAAGATCCCCTCTGTGTAGACCCGACGCGTCCGTTTCCTCCCTCCAGGTGCCGGCGGCGGCGCCGTCCGTGAGGGGGGGGGGCACACCTACACAAGATTTGGCGGCATGCTAGCCCCCGGAGGCCGCCGGCCACAGCCGTAGACGCGCGAAGGACAATCCGCGTAGAGGGAATTTTTCGAATACTTCTCTATCACCAAAAATTATGGAAAAATACCATCGTTCCTATAGCACATGTGCCCACGTCATGCAAAAAACTCATGATTTTATCGCGCTCCGAGTATTTAATAATATTCACGCCACATCGTTACCGCAGAACGTCCGTGAGAGCGTCCACGCCCTGGAGATACGTGCCGGGCGTTTGCAACCGCCACAACACTTCCAGACTTGTGAGAGGCCGCCTACGCAAGATTTGGCGGCATGCTAGCCCCCGGAGGCCACCGGCCACAGCCGTAGACGCGCGAAGGGCAATCCGCGTAGAGGGAATTTTTCGGATACTTCTCCATCACCAAAAATTATGAAAAAATACCATCGTTCCTATAGCACATGTGCTGACGTCGTGCAAAAAAACTCATGATTTTATCGCACTCCGAGTATTTAGTAATATTCATGCCGCATCGTTACCGCAGAACGTCTACTACCGTGTCATCGCCGTCCGTCTGGGGGGCCACGCCCCGGAGACGCGTGCCGCCTCTTCGGACATGCCACCACACCACCCCGCATGTATGAGGACCCGGTGCGACGCTCC
>NC_041384.1:13786259-13800084 GCF_002162155.2 Triticum dicoccoides | reverse complement strand
GCGTTTGACCACGGGATCTAGCCCTTTGACTTTGCACGGACGGGCTTTGACCAGGGGACCTCCCCACCCGGTTGTGTTAGGTCAGCCCATAGGAACACTATGGAGCAACACCGGGCCAGACCAACAGCAAGATCCCCTCCGTGTAGACCCGACGCGTCCGTTTCCCCCCTCCAGGAGCCGGCGGCGGCGCCGTCCGTGAGGGGGGGGCACACCCCGGACACGTGTGTCGGGCGTTTGCAACCGCCACAACACTTCCAGACTTGTGAGAGGCCGCCTACGCAAAATTTGGCGGCATTCTAGCCCTGGGAAGCCGTCGGCCACAGCCGTAGACGCGCGAAGGACAATCCGTGTAGAGGGAATTTTTCGGATACTTCTCCATCACCAAAAATTATGGAAAAATACCATCGTTCCTATAGCACATGTGCCAATGTCGTGCAAAACAACTCCTGATTTTATCGCACTCCGAGTATTTAATAATATTCGCGCCGCATCGTTACCGCAGAACGTCTACTACCGTGTCATCGCCGTCCATGAGGGGGGGCCACGCCCCGGAGACGCGTGCCGCCTCTTCGGACATGCCACCACACCGACCCGCATGTATGATGGCCCGGTGCGATGCTCCGGTGGCATTGCTACCCCGCAGGCCCCCCGTCCCGCCTAACCCTTTAGCGTTTGACCACGGGATCTAGCCCTTTGACTTTGCACGGACGGGCTTTGACCAGGGGACCTCCCCACCCGGTTGTGTTAGGTCAGCCAATAGGAACACTTTGGAGCAACATCCGGGCCAGACCCACAGCAAGATCCCCTCTGTGTAGACTCGACGCGTCCGTTTCCCCCCTCCAGGTGCCGGCGGCGGCGCCGTCTGTGAGGGGGGGCACACCCCGGACACGCGTGCCGGGCGTTTGCAACCGCCACAACACTTCCAGACTTGTGAGAGGCCGCCTACGCTAGATTTGGCGGCATGCTAGCCCCCGGAGGCCGCCGGCCACAGCCCTAGACGCGCGAAGGGCAATCCGCATAGAGGGAATTTTTCGGATACTTCTCCATCACCAAAAATTATGAAAAAAATACCATCGTTCATATAGCACATGTGCCCACGTCGTGCAAAAAAACTCATGATTTTATCGCGCTCCAAGTATTCAATAATATTCACGCCGCATCGTTACCGCAGAACGTCTACTACCGTGTCATCGTCGTCCGTGTGGGGGGCCACGCCCCGGAGACGCGTGCCGCCTGTTCGGACATGCCACCACACCACCCCGCATGTATGAGGGCCCGGTGCGACGCTTCGGTGGCATTGCTACCCCCCACAGGGCCCCCGTCCCGCCTAACCCTGTAGCTTTTGACAACGGGATCTAGCCCTTTGACTTTGCACGGACGGGCTTTGACCAGCGGACCTCCCCACCCGGTTGCGTTAGGTCAGCCCATAGGAACACATTGGAGCAACATCCGGGCCAGACCCACAGCAAGATCCCCTCCGTGTAGACCCGACGCGTCCGTTTCCCCCTTCCAGGTGCCGGCGGCGGCACCGTCCGTGAGGGGAGGCACACCCCGGACACGCGTGCCGGGCGTTTGCAACTGCCACAACACTTCCAGACTTGTGAGAGGCCGCCTATGCAAGATTTGGCGGCATGCTAGCCCCGGAGGCCGCCGGCCACAGCCGTTGACGCGCGAAGGGCAATCCGCATAGACGGAATTTTTCGGATACTTCTCCATCACCAAAAATTATGAAAAAATAACCATCGTTCATATAGCACATGTGCCCACGTCGTGCAAAAAAACTCATGATTTTATCGCGCTCCAAGTATTCAATAATATTCACGCCGCATCGTTACCGCAGAACGTCTACTACCTTGTCATCGTCGTCCGTAAGGGGGGCCACGCCCCGGAGACGCGTGCCGCCTGTTCGGACATGCCACCACACCACCCCGCATGTATGAGGGCCCGGTGCGACGCTTCGGTGGCATTGCTACCCCCCACAGGGCCCCCGTCCTGCCTAACCCTGTAGCTTTTGACAACGGGATCTAGCCCTTTGACTTTGCACGGACGAGCTTTGACCAGCGGACCTCCCCACCCGGTTGTGTTAGGTCAGCCCATAGGAACACATTGGAGCAACATCCGGGCCAGATCCACAGCAAGATCCCCTCCGTGTAGACCCGACGCGTCCGTTTCCCCCTTCCAGGTGCCGGCGGCGGTGCCGCCCATGAGGGGGGGCACACCCCGGACACGCGTGCCAGGCGGTTGCAACTGCCACAACACTTCCAGACTTGTGAGAGGCCGCCTATGCAAGATTTGGTGGCATGCTATCCCCGGAGGCCGCCGGCCACAGCCGTAGACGCGCGAAGGGCAATCCGCATAGAGGGAATTTTTCGGATACTTCTCCATCACCAAAAATTATGAAAAAAATACCATCGTTCATATAGCACATGTGCCCACGTCGTGCAAAAAAACTCATGATTTTATCGCGCTCCAAGTATTCAATAATATTCACGCCGCATCGTTGCCGCAGAACGTCTACTACCGTGTCATCACCGTCCGTGAGGGGGCCACGCCCCGGAGACGCGTGCTGCCTCTTCGGACATGCCACCACACCACCCTGCATGTATGACGGCCCGGTGCCATGCTCCGGTGGCATTGCTACCCCTAGGGCCCTCGTCCCGCCTAACCCTGTAGCGTTTGACCACGGGATCTAGCCCTTTGACTTTGCACGGACGGGCTTTGACCAGCGGACCTCCCCACCCGGTTGTGTTAGGTCAGCCCATAGGAACACTTTGGAGCAACATCCGGGCCAGACCCACAGCAAGATCCCCGCCGTATAGACCCGACGCGTCCGTTTCCCCTTCCAAGTGCCGGCGGCGGCGCCGTCCGTGAGAGGGGCACACCCCGGACACACGTGCCGGGCATTTGCAACCGCCACAACACTTCCAGACTTGTGAGAGGCCACCTACGCAAGATTTGGCAGCATGCTATCCCTCGGAGGCCGCCGGCCACAGCCGTAGACGCGCAGAGGGCAATCCGCGTAGAGGGAATTTTTCAGATACTTCTCCATCACCAAAAATTATGAAAAATACCATCGTTCCTATAGCACATGTGCCCACGTCGTGTAAAAAAACTCATGATTTTATCGCGCTCCGAGTATTTAATAATATTCACACCGCATCGTTACCGCAGAACGTCTACTATCGTGTCATCGCCATCCGTGAGGGGGGCCACGCCCCAGAGACGCGTGCTGCCTCTCCGGATATGCCAGCACACCACCCCGCATGTATGAGGGCCCGGTGCGATGCTCCAGTGGCATTGCTACCCCCAGGGCCCCCGTTCCGCCTAACCCTATAGTGTTTGACCACGGGATCTAGCCATTTCACTTTGCACGGACGGGCTTTGACCAGCGAACCTCCCCACCCGTTGTGTTAGGTCAGCCCATAGGAACACTTTGGAGCAACATCCGGGCCAGACCCACAGCAAGATCCCCTCCGTGTAGACCCGACGCATTCGTTTTCCCTTTCCAGGTGCCGGCGGCGGCGCCGTCCGTGAGGGGGGCACACCCCGGACACGTGTGCCAGGCATTTGCAACCGCCACAACACTTCCAGACTTGTGAGAGGCCGCCTACGCAAGATTTGGCAGCATGCTAGCCCCCGGAGGCCGTCATCCACAGCCGTAGACGCGTTATCTCCGAAAGCGTTTGTTGGGTTGGCACGAATCAAGACTGGGATTTATCACTCCGTGTGACGGAGAGGTGTCTCTGGGCCCACTCGGTAGGACATCATCATAATGTGCACAATGTGATCAAGGAGTTGATCACGGGATGATGTGTTATGAAACGAGTAAAGAGACTTGCCGGTAACGAGATTGAACAAGGTATCGGGATACCGACGATCGAATCTCGGGCAAGTATCGTACCGCTAGACAAAGGGAATTGTATACGGGATTGATTAGGTGCTTGACATCGTGGTTCATCCGATGAGATAATCGTGGAACATGTGGGAGCCAACATGGGTATCCAGATCCCGCTGTTGGTTATTGACCGGAGAGTCATCTCGGTCATGTCTGCATGTCTCCCGAACCCGTAGGGTCTACACACTTAAGGTTCGGTGACGCTAGGGTTATAGAGATATTAGTATGCGGTAACCCAAATGTTGCTCGGAGTCCCGGATGAGATCCCAGACGTCACGACGAGTTCCGGAATGGTCCGGAGGTAAAGAATTATATATAGGAAGTGCTATTTCGGCTATCAGGACAAGTTTCGGGGTCACCGGTATTGTACCGGGACCACCGGAAGGGTCCCGGGGGTCCACCGGGTGGGGACACCTGCCCCGGGGGCCACATGGGCTGTAGGGGGGTGCGCCTTGGCCTATATGGGCCAAGGGCACCAGCCCCTAGAGGCCCATGCGCCAAAGGGACAAGAGGAGGGGAGAGTCCTAAAGGGGGAAGGCACCTCCGAGGTGCCTTGGGGAGGATGGACTCCTCCCCCTTGGCCGCACCCTTCCTTGGAGGAAGGGGCAAGGCTGCGCCCTCCCCCTCTCCCTTGGCCCTATATATAGTGGGGGAAGGGAGGGCAACCATACCTAAGCCCTGGCGCCTCCCTCTCCCTCCCATGACACATCTCCCTCCTCCCGCAGCGCTTGGCGAAGCCCTGTTGGAATCCCGCTACTTCCACCACCACGCCGTTGTGCTGCTGGATCTCCATCAACCTCTCCTCCCCCCTTGCTGGATCAAGAAGGAGGAGACGTCGCTGCTCCGTACGTGTGTTGAACGCGGAGGTGCCGTCCGTTCGGCGCTAGGATCATCGGTGATTTGGATCACGACGAGTACGACTCCATCAACCCCGTTCTCTTGAATGCTTCCGCGCGCGATCTACAAGGGTATGTAGATCCACTCCTCCCTCGTTGCTAGATGACTCCATAGATTGATCTTGGTGACACGTAGGAAAATTTTGAATTATTGCTACGTTCCCCAACAGTGGCATCATGAGCTAGGTCTATGCGTAGTTTCTATGCACGAGTAGAACACAAAGTAGTTGTGGGCGTTGATTTTGTTCAATATTCTTGCCGTTACTAGTCTTATCTTGATTCGGCGGCATCGTGGGATGAAGCGGCTCGGACCGACCTTACACGTACTCTTACGTGAGACTGGTTCCACCGACAAACATGCACTAGTTGCATAAGGTGGCTGGCGGGTGTCTGTCTCTCCCACTTTAGTCGGATCGGATTCGATGAAAAGGGTCCTTATGAAGGGTAAATAGCAATTGGCATATCACGTTGTGGTTTTTGCGTAGGTAAGAAACGTTCTTGCTAGAAACCCATAGCAGCCACGTAAAACATGCAACAACAATTAGAGGACGTCTAACTTGTTTTTGCAGGGTATGCTATGTGATGTGATATGGCCAAAGGATGTGATGAATGATATATGTGATGTATGAGATTCATCATGTTCTTGTAATAGGAATCACGACTTGCATGTCGATGAGTATGACAACCGACAGGAGCCATAGGAGTTGTCTTAATTTATTTATGACCTGCGTGTCAACATAAACGTCATGTAATTACTTTACTTTATTGCTAACCGTTAGCTGTAGTAGTAGAAGTAATAGTTGACAATACAACTTCATGAAGACACGATGATGGAGATCATGATGATGGAGATCATGGTGTCATGCCGGTGACGATGATGATCATGGAGCCCCGAAGATGGAGATCAAAAGGAGCAAAGTGATGATGGCCATATCATGTCACTATTTGATTGCATGTGATGTTTATCATGTTTATACTTCTTATTTGCTTAGAACGACGGTAGTAAATAAGATGATCCCTCACTAAAATTTCAAGAAGGTGTTCCCCCTAACAGTGCACCGTTGCGATAGTTCGTTGTTTCGAAGCACCACGTGACGATCGGGTGTGATAGATTCTAACGTTCACATACAACGGGTGTAAGACAGATTTACACACGCGAAACACTTAGGTTGACTTGACGAGCCTAGCATGTGTACAGACATGGCCTCGGAACACAAGAGACCGAAAGGTCGAGCATGAGTCGTATGGTAGATACGATCAACATGAAGATGTTCACCGATGATGACTAGTCCGTCTCACGTGATGATCGGACACGGCCTAGTTGACTCGGATCATGTAATCACTTAGATGACTAGAGGGATGTCTATCTGAGTGGGAGTTCATAAGATGAACTTAATTATCGTGAACATAGTCAAAAGGTCTTCGCAAATTATGTCGTAGCTCGCGCTTTAGTTCTACGGTTTAGATATGTTCCTAGAGAAAATTTAGTTGAAAGTTGATAGTAGCTATTATGCGGACTAGGTCCGTAAACTGAGGATTGTCCTCATTGCTTCATAGAAGGCTTATGTCCTTAATGCACCGCTCAGTGTGCTGAACCTCGAAGGTTGTCTGTGGATGTTGCGAACATCTGACATACACATTTGATAACTACGTGATAGTTCGGTTAAAACAGTTTAGAATTGAGGCACCGAAGACGTTTTGAAACGTCGCGAAACATATGGGATGTTTTGGGGGCTGAAATTGGGATTTCAGGCTCGTGCCCACGTCAAGAGGTATAAGACCTCCAACGATTTTCTTAGCCTGCAAACTAAGGGAGAAAAGCTCAATTGTTGAGCTTGTGCTCAGACTGTCTGAATACAACAATCATTTGAATCAAGTGGGAGTTGATCTTCCAGATGAGATAGTGATGTTTCTCCGAAGTCATTACCACCAAGCTGCTAGAGCTTCGTGATGAACTATAATGTATCGGGGACATATATGATGATCCTTGAGATATTCGCGATGTTTGACACCACAAAAGTAGAGATCAAGAAGGAGCATCAATTGTTGATGGTTGGTGAAACCACTAGTTTCAAGAAGGGCAAGGGCAAAAGGGGATGCTTCATGAAACGGCAAATCAGCTGCTGCTCTAGTGAAGAAACCCAAGGTTGAACCCAAACCCGAGACTAAGTGCTTCTGTAATAAAGGGAACAGCCACTGGAGCAGAATTACCCTAGATACTTGGTAGATAAGAAGGCTGGCAAGGTCGATAGAAGTATATTGGATATACATTGTGTTGATGTGTACTTTACTAGTACTCCTAGTAGCACCAGGGTATTAGATACCGATTCGGTTGCTAAGTGTTAGTAACTCGAAATAAAAGCTACGGAATAAACGGAGACTAGCTAAAGGTGAGCTGACGATATGTGTTGGAAGTGTTTCCAATGTTGATATGATCAAGCATCGCACGCTCCCTCTACCATCGAGATTGGTGTCAAACCTAAATAATTGTTATTTGGTGTTTGCGTTGAGCATAGACATGATTGGATTACATCTATCGCAATACGGTTATTCATTTAAAGAGAATAATGGTTACTCTGTTTATTTGAATAATACCTTCAATGGTCTTACGCCTAAAATGAATGGTTTATTGAATCTCGATCGTAGTGATACACATGTTCATGCCAAAAGATAGTAATGATAGTACCACCTACTTGTGGCACTACCACGTAAGTCATATCGGTATAAAACGCATGAAGAAGCTCCATGTTGATGGATCTTTGGGCTCACTCGTTTTTGAAAGGTTTGAGACATGCGAACCATGTCTATTGGTGTATATGCATGAAGAAACTCCATGCAGACCGTTTGGACTCACTTGATTTTGAATCACTTGAGACATGCAAATCATACCATATGGGCAAGATGACTGAAAGCCTCATTTTCAGTGAAATGGAACTAGAAAGCAACTTGTTGGAAGTAATACATTTTGATGTGTGCAGTCCAATGAGTGCTGACGCATGTAGTGGATATCGTTATGTTCTTACTTCACAGATGATTTGAGTAGATGTTGAGTATATTTACTTGATGAATCACGAGTCTGAATTATTGAAAGGTTCAAGTAATTTCAGGGTGAAGTTGAAAGATCGTCGTGACAAGAGGATAAAAGATCTATGATGTGATCATAGAGATGAATATCTGAATTACGAGTTTGCCACAGAATTAAGACATTGTGGAAATTGTTTCACAACTAATACAGCCTGGAACACCATAGTGTGATGGTGTGTCCGAACATCATAACTGCACCCTATTGGATATGATGCATACCATGATGTCTCTTATCGAATTACCACGATAGTTTATGGGTCAGGCATTAGAGACAACCGCATTCACTTTAAATAGGGCACCACGTAATTCCGATGAGATGACACCATATGAACTATGGTTTAGAGAAACCTAAGCTGTCATTTCTTAAAAGTTTGGGGCTACGACGCTTATGTGAAAAGGTTTCAGGCTGATAAGCTCAAACCCAAATGCATCTTCATAGGACACCCAAAATAGTTGGGTATACCTCCTGTCTCAGATTCAAAAGCAATAAGGGATTGTTTCTAGAATCGGGTCCTTTCTCAAGGAAAAGTTTCTCTTGAAAGAATTGAGTGGGAGGATGGTGGAGACTTGATGAGGTTATTGAACCGTCTCTTCAACTAGTGTGTGGCAGGGCACAGGAAGTTGTTCCTGTGGCACCTACACCAATTGAAGTGGAAGTTTATGATAGTGATCATGAAACTTCAGATCAAGTCACTACCAAACCTCGTGGGATGACAAGGATGCATACTACTTCAGAGTGGTACATAATCCTGTCTTGGAAGTCATGTTGCTAGACAACAATGAACCTACGAGCTATGGAGAAGCGATGGTGGGCCCGAATTCCGATAAATGGCTCGAGGCCATAAAATCCGAGAGAGGATCCATGTATGAAAACAAAGTGTAGACTTTGGCAGAACAACTTGATGGTTGTAAGGCTGTTAGGTACATATGGATTTTAAAAGGAAGACGGACAATGATGGTAAGTATCACCATTAAGAAAGCTCGACTTATCGTTAAGATGTTTTCCGACAAGTTCAAGGAGTTGACTACGATGAGACTTTCTCACTCGTAGCGATGCTAAGAGTCTGTTGGAATAATATTAGCGATTACTGCATTATTTACGAAATCTTGCAGATAGGATGTCAAAACATTGTTTCCTCGATGTTTTTGAGGAAAGGTTTTGTCAATCCTGAAAGATGCTAATAAGTATGCAAAGCTCCAGCAATCCTTCTAGGGACTGGAGTAAGCATCTCGGAGTTGGAATGTATGCTTTGATGATGATCAAAGATTTTGGTTTATACAAAGTTTATGAGAAACTTGTATTTCCAAAGAAGTGAGTGGGAGCACTATAGAATTTCTGATGAGTATATGTTGTTGACATATTATGGATCAGAAATGACGTAGAATTTCTGGAAAGCATATAGGGTTATTTGGAAAGTGTTTTTCAATGGAAAGCCTGGATTAAGCTACTTGAACATTGAGCATCAAGATCTATAAGGATAGATCAAAATTCTTAATGGTACTTTCAAATGAGCACATACCTTGAAATGATCTTGAAGGTGTTCAAGATGGATCAGTCAAAGAAGGAGTAGTTGCCTGAGTTGTAAGGTATGAAGTTAAGACTTAAAGCTCGACCACGGCAGAAGAAAGAGAAAGGACGAATGTCGTCCCCTATGCTTTTATCATAGGCTCTATACGGTATGCCATGCTAAGTACCGCACCTGATGTGTGCCTTGCCACATATCTGGCAAGAGGGTACAAAGGTAATCTAGGAGTAGATCACCAGATAGCGGTCTAAATTATCCTTAGAGGAATAAGGATATGTTTCTCAGTTATGGAGGTGATAAAGAGTTCGACATAAAGAGTTACGTCGATGCAAGCTTAACACCTATCCAGGTTATTCTGGGTAGTAAACTGGATTCGTATAGTAGAACAGTTATTTGGAATAGCTCCAAATGTAGCGTAGTAGCTGCATCTGCAAGATGACATAGAGATTTGCGAAGTACACACGGATCTGAAAGATTCAGACCCGTTGACTATAACATCTCTCACAAGCATAACATGATCAAACCCAGAACTCATCGAGTGTTAATAACATGGTAATGTGAACTAGATTATTGACTCTAGTAAACTCTTTGGGTGTTAGTCACATGGGGATGTGACCTTGAGTGTTAATCACATATCGATGTGAACTGGATTATTGACTCTAGTGCAAGTGGGAGACTGTTGGAAATATGCCCTAGAGGCAATAATAAATTAGTTATTATTATACTTCCTTGTTCATGATAATAGTTTATTATCCATGCTAGAATTGTATTGATAGGAAACTCAGATACATGTGTGGATACATAGACAATACCATGTCCCTAGTAAGCCTCTAGTAGACTAGCTCGTTGATCAATAGATGGTCACGGTTTCCTGACCATGGACATTGGATGTTGTTGATAACGGGATCACATCATTAGGAGAATGATGTGATGGACAAGACCCAATCCTAAGCCTAGCACAAGATCATGTAGTTCGTATGCTAAAGCTTTTCTAATGTCAAGTATCATTTCCTTAGACCATGAGATTGTGCAACTCCCGGATACCGTAGGAGTGCTTTGGGTGTGCCAAATGTCACAACGTAACTGGGTGGCTATAAAGGTACACTACAGGTATCTCCGAAAGTGTCTGTTGGGTTGGCACGAATCGAGACTGGGATTTGTCACTCCGTGTGACGGAGAGGTGTCTCTGGGCCCACTCGGTAGGACATCATCATAATGTGCACAATGTGATCAAGGAGTTGATCACGGGATGATGTGTTACGAAACGAGTAAAGAGACTTGCCGGTAACGAGATTGAACAAGGTATCGGGATACCGATGATCGAATCTCGGGCAAGTATCGTACCGCTAGACAAAGGGAATTGTATACGGGATTGATTAAGTCCTTGACATCGTGGTTCATCCGATGAGATCATCGTGGAACATGTGGGAGCCAACATGGGTATCCAGATCCCGCTGTTGGTTATTGACCGGAGAGTCATCTCGGTCATGTCTGCATGTCTCCCGAACCCGTAGGGTCTACACACTTAAGGTTCGGTGACGTTAGAGTTATAGAGATATTAGTATGCGGTAACCAGAAAGTTGTTTGGAGTCCCGGATGAGATCCCGGACGTCACGAGGAGTTCTGGAATGGTCCGGAGGTAAAGAATTATACATAGGAAGTGCTATTTCGGCTATCGGGACAAGTTTCGGGGTCACCGGTATTGTATCGGGACCACCGGAAGGGTCCCGGGGGTCCACCGGGTGGGGCCACCTGCCCCGGGGGCCACATGGGCTGTAGGGGGTGCGCCTTGGCCTATATGGGCCATGGGCACCAGCCCCTAGAGGCCCATGCGCCAAAGGGACAAGAGGAGGGGAGAGTCCTAAAGGGGGAAGGCACCTCCGAGGTGCCTTGGAGGAAGGGGCAAGGCTGCGCCCTCCCCATCTCCCTTGGCCCTATATATAGTGGGGGGAAGGGAGGGCAACCATACCTAAGCCCTGGCGCCTTCCTCTCCCTCCCATGACACATCTCCCTCCTCCCGCAGCGCTTGGTGAAGCCCTGTTGGAATCCCGCTACTTCCACCACCACGCCGTCGTGCTGCTGGATCTCCATCAACCTCTCCTCCCCCCTTGCTGGATCAAGAAGGAGGAGACGTCGCTGCTCCGTACGTGTGTTGAACGCGGAGGTGTCGTCCGTTCTGCGCTAGGATCATCGGTGATTTGGATCACGACGAGTACGACTCCATGAGGGGGGCCACGTCCTGGAGACGCGTGCCGCCTCTTTGAACATGCCACCACACCACCCTGCATGTATGAGGGCCCGGTGCGAAGCTCCAGTGGCATTGCTACCCCCCAGGGCCCCCGTCCTGCCTAACCCTGTAGCGTTTGACCACGAGATCTAACCCTTTGACTTTGCACAGACGGGCTTTGACCAGCGGACCTCCCCACCCGGTTGTGTTAGGTCTGCCCATAGGAACACTTTGGAGCAACATCCGGGCCAGACTCACAGCAAGATCCCCTCCGTGTAGACCTGACGCGTCCGTTTCCCCCTTCCAGGTGCCGGCAACGGCGCCGTCCGTGAGGGGGGGCACACCCCGGACACGCGTGTCGGGCGTTTGCAACTGCCACAACACTTCCAGAATTGTGAGAGGCCACCTACGCAAGATTTGGCGGCATGCTAGCCCCCGGAGGCCGTCGGCCACAGCCATAGACGAGCGAAGGGCAATCCGCGTAGAGGGAATTTTTCGGATATTTCTCCATCACCAAAAATTATGAAAAAATACCATCGTTCCTATAGCACTGTGCCCACGTCGTGCAAAAAAACTCATGATTTTATCGAGCTCCGAGTATTTAATAATATTCACGCCGCGTCGTTACTTCAGAACGTCTACTACCGTGTCATCGCCGTCCGCGAGGGGGACCACGCCCCGGAGACGCGTGCCGCTCTTCGGACATGCCACCACACCACCCCGCATGTATGAGGGCCCGGTGTGACGCCCCGGTGGCATTGCTACCCCCAGGGCCCCCGTCCCGCCTAACCCTATAGCATTTGACCACGGGATCTAGCCCTTTGACTTTGCACGGACGGGCTTTGACCAGGAGACCTCCCCACCCGGTTGTGTTAGGTCAGCCCATAGGAACACCTTGGAGCAACATTCGGGCCATACCCACAGCAAGATTCCCTCCGTGTAGACCCGACACGTCCGTTTCCCCCCTCCAGGTGCCGGCGGCGGCGCCGTCCGTGAGGGGGCACACCCCGGACACGCGTGCCGGGCGTTTGCAACTGCCACAACACTTCCAGACTTGTGAGAGGCCGCCTACGCAAGATTTCGCGGCATGCTAGCCCCCGGAGGCCGGCGGCCACAGCCGTAGACGCGCGAAGGACAATCCGCGTAGAGGGAATTTTTCGGATACTTCTCCATCACCAAAAATTATGGAAAAGTACCATCGTTCCTATAGCACATGTGCCCACGTCGTGCAAAAAAACTCACGATTTTATCGCGCTTCGAGTATTTAATAATATTCACGTCGCATCGTTACCGCATAACGTCTACTACCGTGTCATCGCCGTCCGTGAGGGGGGCCACGCCCCGGAGACGCGTGCCGCCTCTTCGGACATGCCACCACACAACCCCGCATGTATGAGGGCCCGGTGCGACGCTCCGGTGGCATTGCTACCCCCCAGGGCCCCCGTCCTGCCTAACCCTGTAGCGTTTGACCACGGGATCTAGCCCTTTGACTTTGCACGGATGGGCTTTGACCAGGGGACCTCCCCACCCGGTTGTGTTAGGTCAGCCCATAGGAACACTTTGGAGCAACATCCGGGCCAGACCCACAGCAAGATCCCCTCGGTGTAGACCCGACGCGTCCGTTTCCCCCCTCCAGGTGCCGGCGGCGGCACCGTCCGTGAGGGGGGGGGGGCACACCCCGGACACGCGTGCCGGGCGTTTGCAACCGCCACAACACTTCCAGACTTGTGAGAGGCCGCCTACGCAAGATTTGGCGGCATGCTAGGGTGTGCGATAAAATCATCGCCGTCCGTGAGGGGGGCCACGCCCCAGAGACGCGTGCCGGGAGTTTGCAACCGCCACAACATTTTCCAGACTTGTGAGAGGACGCCTACGCAAGATTTGGCGGCATGCTAGCCCCCGGAGGCCGCCGGCCACAACCGTAGACACGCGAAGGGCAATCCGTGTAGAGGGAATTTTTCGGATACTTCTCCATCACCAAAATTTATGAAAAAATACCATCGTTCCTATAGCACATGTGCTGACGTCGTGCAAAAAAACTCATGATTTTATCGCACACCGTGTATTTAATAATATTCACGCCGCATCGTTACCGTAGAACGTCTACTACCGTGTCATCGCCGTTCGTGAGGGGGGCCACGCCCCGGAGATGCGTGCCGCCTCTTCGGACATGCCACCACACCACCCAGCATGTATG
>NC_041384.1:13759571-13785960 GCF_002162155.2 Triticum dicoccoides | reverse complement strand
GATGGGCTTTGACCAGGGGACCTCCCCACCCGGACCAGGGGACACGCGTGTAAGATTTGGCGGTATGCTAGCCCCCGGAGGCCGCCGACCACATCCGTAGACGCGCGAAGGACAATCCGCGTAGAGGGAATTTTTCGGATACTTCTCCATCACCAAAAAATATGGAAAAATACCATCGTTCCCATAGCACATGTGCCCACATCGTGCAAAAAAACTTATGATTTTATCGCGCTCCGAGTATTTAATAATATTCACGCCGCATCGTTACCGCAGAACGTCTACTAACGTGTCATTGCCGTCCGTGAGGGGGGTCATGCCCCGGAGACGCGTGCCGCCTCTTCGGACATGACACCACACCACCACGCATGTATGAGGGCCCGGTGCGATGCTCTAGTGGCATTACTACCCCAGGGCCCCCGTCCCGCCTAACCCTGTAGCGTTTGACCATGGAATCTAGCCCTTTGACTTTGCACGGACGGGCTTTGACCAGCGGACCTCCCCACCCGGTTGTGTTAGGTCAGCCCATTGGAACACTTTGGAGCAACATCCGGGCGAGACCCACAGCAAGATCCCCTCCGGGTAGACCCGACGCGTCCGTTTCCCCCCTCCAGGTGCCAGCGGCGGCGCCGTCCGTGAGGGGGGGGCACACCCCGGACACGCGTGCCGGGCGTTTGCAACCGCCACAACACTTCCAGACTTGTGAGAGGCCACCTACGCAAGATTTCACAGCATGCTAGCCCCCGAAGGCCGCCGGCCACAGCCGTAGACGCGTGAAGGGCAATCCGCGTAGAGGGAATTTTTCGGATACTTCTCCATCACCAAAAATTATGAAAAAATACCATCGTTCCTATAGCACATGTGCTCACGTCGCGCGAAAAAACTCATTATTTTATCGCACTCCGAGTATTTAATAATATTCACGCCGCATCGTTACCGCAGAACATCTACTACCGTGTCATCGCCGTTCGTGAGGGGGGCCACGCCCCGGAGATGCGTGCCGCCTCTTCGGACATGCCACCACACCACCCAGCATGTATGAGGGCCCGGTGCGATGCTCCGGTGGCATTGCTACCCCCCCAGGGCCCCGTCCCGCCTAACCCTGTAGCGTCCCCCCCAGGGCCCCGTCCGGCCACAGCCGTAGACGCGCGAAGGGCAATCCGCGTAGAGGGAATTTTTCGGATACTTCTCCATCACCAAAAATTATGAAAAAATACAATCGTTCCTATAGCACATGTGCTGACGTCGTGCAAAAATACTCATGATTTTATCGCACTCCGAGTATTTAGTAATATTCATGCCGCATCATTACCGCAGAACGTCTACTACCGTGTCATCGCCGTCCGTGAGGGGGGCCACACCCCGGAGACGCGTGCCGCCTCTTCGGACATGCCACCACACCACCCCGCATGTATGAGGACCCAGTGCGACGCACCGATGGCATTGCTACCCCCCAGGGCCCCCGTCCCGCCTAACCTTTTAGCGTTTGACCACGGGATCTAGCCCTTTGACTTTGCACGGACGGGCTTTGACCAGGGGACCTCCCCACCCGGTTGTGTTAGGTCAGCCCATAGGAACACTTTGGAGCAACATCTGGGCCAGACCCACAGCAAGATCCCCTCCGTGTAGACCCGACGCGTCCGTTTCCCCCCTCCAGGTGCCGGCGGCGGCGCCGTCCGTGAGGGGGGGCACACCCTGGACACGCGTGTTGGGCGTTTGCAACCGCCACAACACTTCCAGACTTGTGAGAGGCCGCCTACGCAAGATTTGGCGGCATGCTAGCCCTGGGAAGCCGCCGGCCACAGCCGTAGACGAGCGAAGGACAATCCGCGTAGAGGGAATTTTTCGGATACTTCTCCATCACCAAAAATTATGGAAAAATACCATCGTTCCTATAGCACATGTGCCAATGTCGTGCTAAAAAACTCATGATTTTATCGCGCTCCGAGTATTTAATAATATTCACGCCGCATCGTTACCACAGAACGTCTACTACCGTGTCATCGCCGTCCGTGAGGGGGCCACGCACCGGAGACGCGTGCCGCCTCTTCGGACATGCCACACACCACCCCGCATGTGTGATGGCCCGGTGCGATGCTCCGGTGGCATTGCTACCCCGCAGGGCCCCCGTCCCGCCTAACCCTTTAGCGTTTGACCATGGGATCTAGCCCTTTGACTTTGCACGGACGGGCTTTGACCAGGGGACCTCCCCACCCGGTTGTGTTAGGTCAGCCAATAGGAACACTTTGGAGCAACATCCGGGCCAGACCCACAGCAAGATCCCCTCTGTGTAGACCCGACGCGTCCGTTTCCCCCCTCCAGGTGCCGGCGGCGGCGCCGTCTGTGGGGGGGGGGCACACCCCGGACACGCGTGCCGGGCGTTTGCAACCGCCACAACACTTCCAGACTTGTGAGAGGCCGCCTACGCTAGATTTGGCGGCATGCTAGCCCCCGGAGGCCGCCGGCCACAGCCGTAGACGCCCAAAGGGCAATCCGCGTAGAGGGAATTTTTCGAATACTTCTCCATCACCAGAAAATATGGAAAAGTACCATCGTTCCTATAGCACATGTGCCAACGTCGTGCAAAAAAACTCATGATTTTATCGCGCTCTGAGTATTTAATAATATTCACGCCGCATCGTTACCGCAGAACGTCTACTACTGTGTCATCGCCGTCCGTGAGGGGGGCCACGCCCCGGAGACGCGTGCCACCTCTTAGGACATGCCACCACACCACCCCGCATGTATGAGGGCCCGATGCGATGCTTCGGTGGCAGTGCTACCCCGCAGGGCCCCCGTCCCGCCTAACCCTTTAGCGTTTGACCATGGGATCTAGCCCTTTGACTTTGCACGGACGGGCTTTGACCAACGGACCTCCCCACCCGGTTGTGTTAGGTCAGCCAATAGGAACACTTTGGAGCAACATCCGGGCCAGACCCACAGCAAGATCCCCTCCGTGTAGACCCGACGCATCCGTTTTCCCCCCTCCAGGTGCCGGCGGCGGCGCCGTCCGTGAGGGGGGCACACCCCGGACACGCGTGCCGGGCGTTTGCAACCGCCACAACACTTCCAGACTTTTGAGAGGCCGCCTACGCTAGATTTGGCGGCATGCTAGCCCCCGGAGGCCGCCGGCCACAGCCGTAGACGCCCGAAGGGCAATCCGCTTAGAGGGAATTTTTCGGATACTTCTCCATCACCAAAAATTATGAAAAAATAGTATTGTTTGTATAGCACATGTGCCCACGTCGTGCAAAAAAACTCATGATTTTATCGCGCTCCGAGTATTTAATAATATTCACGCCGCATCGTTACCGCAAAACGTCTACTACCGTGTCATCGCCATCTGTGAGGGGGGCCACGCCTCGGAGACGCGTGCCGCCTCTTCGGACATTTCACCAGACCACCCCGCATGTATGAGGGCCCGGTGCGACGCTCCGGTGGCATTGCTACCCCCACAGGGCCCGCGTCCCGCCTGACCCTGTAGCGTTTGACCACGGGATCTAGCCTTTGACTTTGCATGGACGGGCTTTGACCAGCGGACCTCCCCACCCAGTTGTGTTAGGTCACCCAATAGGAACACTTTGGAGCAACATCCGGGCCAGACCCACAACAAGATCCCCTCCGTGTAGACCCGGCGCGTCCGTTTCCTCCCTCAGGTGCCGGCCGCGGGGCCGTCCGTGAGGGGGGGCACACACCGGACACGCATGACGGGCGTTTGCAACTGCAACAACACTTACAGACTTGTGAGAGGCCGCCTACGCAAGATTTGGCGGCATGCTAGCCCCCGGAGGCCGCCGGCCACAGTCGTAGACGCGCGAAGGACAATCCGCGTAGAGGGAATTTTTCGGATACTTCTCCATCACCAAAAATTATGAAAAAATACCATCGCTCCTATAGCACATGTGCTAACGTCGTGCAAAAAAAAACTCATGATTTTATCGCGCTCCGAGTATTTAATAATATTCACGCCGCATCGTTACCGCAGAACGTCTACTACCGTGTCATCGCCGTCCGTCTGGGGGGCCACGCCCCGGAGACGCGTGCCGCCTCTTCGGACATGCCACCACACCACCTCGCATGTTTGAAGGCCCGGTGTGACGCTCCGGTGGCATTGCTACCCCCCACCCCCAGGGCCCCCGTCCCGCCTAACCCTTTAGCGTTTGACCACGTGATCTAGCCCTTTGACTTTGCACGGACGGGCTTTGACCAGCGGACCTCCCCACCCGGTTGTGTTAGGTCAGCCCATAGGAACACTTTGGAGCAACATCCGGGCCAGACCCACAGCAAGATCCCCTCTGTGTAGACCCGATGCGTCCGTTTCCCCCCTCCAGGTGCCGGCGGCGGCGCCGTCCGTGAGGGGGGCACACCCCGGACATGCGTGCCGTGCGTTTGCAACTGCCACAACACTTCCAGACTTGTGAGAGGCCGCCTACACAAGATTTGGCGGCATGCTAGCCCACGGAGGCCGGCGGCCACAGCCGTAGACGCGCGAAGGGCTATCCGCGTAGAGGGAATTTTTCGGATACTTCTCCATCCCCAAAAATTTTGAAAAAAAATACCATCGTTCCTATAGCACATGTGCCCACCTCGTGCAAAAAAACTCATGATTTTATCGCGCTCCGAGTATTTAATAATATTCACGCCGCATCATTACCGCAGAACATCTACTACCGTGTCATCGCCGTCCGTGAGGGGGGCCACGCCCCGGAGACGCGTGCCGCCTTTTCGGACATGCCACCACACCACCCCGCATGTATGAGGGCCCGGTGCGACGCTCCGGTGGCATTGCTACCCCCCAGGGCCCCGTCCCGCCTAACCCTGTAGCGTTTGACCACGGGATCTAGCCCTTTGACTTTGCATGAACGGGCTTTGACCAGCGGACCTTCCCACCCGGTTGTGTTAGGTCAGCGCATAGGAACACTTTGGAGCAACAACCGGGCCAGACCCACAGCAAGATCCCCTCAGTGTAGACCCCACGCGTCCGTTTCCCCCCTCCAGGTGCCGGCGGCGGCGCCGTCCGTGAGGGGGGGCACACCCCGGACACGCGTGCCGCCTCTTCGAACATGCCACAACACCACCCCGCATGTATGAGGGGCTGGTGCGATGCTCCGATGGCATTGCTATCCCCAGGGCCCCTGTCCCGCCTAACCCTGGAGCGGTTGACCACGAGATCTAGCCCTTTAACTTTGCACAGACCTGCTTTAAACAGGGGACCTTTCCACCCGGCTGTGTCAGGTCAGCCTAGAGGGACACCTGGGAGCAACATCCGGGGCCAGACCGACAACTACATCCCCTCCATGTAGACCCGATGCGTCCGTTTCCCCCCTCCAGGTGCCGGCGGCGGCACCGTCCGTTAGGGGGACCACGCCCCAGAGATGCGTGCCGCCTCTTCGGACATGCCACAACACCACCCAGTTGTGGTAGGTCATCCCATAGAAACACTTCGAAGATGTGTCCCCTCCGTATAGACCCGATGCGGCTGTTTCCGCCCTCCAGATGCCGGCGGCGGCGCTGTTCGTCAGGGGGGCACACCGCGGCGCTGCCCTCCAGATGTTTGGGCATAGCTGTTTTTGATTTTAATAAAATATAATGTTCTATATTCAAAAGAACATGACGGCACATTATTAATGTGCTCAAAAAAAATACAAACTATATATATATTCATAATCTATGAAAAAAATTACAAACTACACATATATTCATATGATACATAAAAAAGCATAAAAAAATATGTAAAAAAGCATAAAAACATATGTAAAAAAGCATAAAAGCATATCTAAAAAAAGCATAAAAACATATGTAAAAAAACACATGTAAAAAAATAACTATGCCGACGCCATTGCCGTCGGCATAGATACGGCTGGGTTTAGGCGGGCGTCGTGCCACGGATCGATGACGTGTTGCCTATGCCGACGGCTGCCGTCGGCATATCTATGCCGCGGATCAGTGACGTGGCGTGCGGAGGTATGCCGACGGCCGCCTGTCCCGACCGTCGGCATAGCTTTGACGCCGTTAGCCGCTGGTCACGGGCGGGGTCGCCGGGCCCACATATACGCCGACGGCTGACTTATGCCGACGGCCGCTGTCGGCGTTTATTAATCTAGGTCGATGGCTGATCTGTGCCGACGGTTGCCATCGGCGTAGATAGGGGTAGCCCGACGGCCAGGATAAGCCGACGGCCAGGACTAGGCTGTCGGCATAGATCCAAGTAGGCCGACGGCAGCCGTCGGCATAGTTTTGGCCGTCGGCGTAGAGCCGTTTTCCGGTAGTGCCTTGCCCTTTGGCCCCGATTTGTTGAGCGAAGTTTCTCCTTGCCGTTGCATTCCTTGTCTTGGCAATGTAAGCAAGGGAGGCCGTCAGTTTGAAGGGAGGAGAGATGAGAGGCAAGCAGCCGAAGCGAGGCGAAGTTTGCCGCGATGAAGTCTAGACTCCTGAATCGAAAGATCGAGCACTTTCTTCTGCAAATATATGAGTCTTTTCTGCATCATATTATGGGTATAAGAAATTATTTAGATCGCCTTTAACATTCATCATGTTTCTAAGTTTTAGGTTATGAATTTATTTTAGGGTTCAAACTTCACCAAAGTTTATGAAACTTGCATACGTTCATATTATATGCAAAGAAGCCTTCACAATTTATATTTATGAAAAAAATGATGCTTCTTTCTCTTCCTTCTTCTTTCTTGAATTCAATATTTTTCTTACATCACGCCTATTCTTTTTCTTTGTTCTGCGCAATCTCTCAGGCAGAAGTAATGACGGTTTTGGCCACATCATCGTGGAATTAAACGTCGAATACTGTACTAGAGAGCAATCACGGGTAAAGCACGCCTAGTTGCTTGTCCTAACCTGCCTGCCACGTACACACGGTGATAGTCCCGTCACTCTCTGGATATGACTCGGGTGGTGCATACTTGTCAGCAAGACGTACGCAGCTATCCTGGCTGAATCTTCTCTGCCCTTCGATCTCTTTAGGAAATAGGATCACGTCGGAGCAGCAGTCCAACACGGGTGCTGGACTCCGACGACCTGCCGGTGCCGGCGTGTATGAATCCTGACCACTCCCATCCCATTTCTTAAAAAGAAAAGGAAAAAACCGGACCAGCCCAACAGTAATGCATGTGACACTTAATATTCTGGTAGCAGGAAAATCGCTGCCGCGTCGGAGCAGAAGATCAACACGGATGCTGGACTCTGACCAGCCGGCCAGCGTGTAGTATAAATCATTTTCGCACCACCGGACGAGCGGCTGGAATTAAACGGCTTCAGCTCAACGTTGCACTACCATGGCGACCAAACTCATGCCCGCCGTGTTGCTGGTGATGCTAGAACTCTCCGCGGGGGCGTGGGCGCGCTCCGATGATTCGCCGTGTGCCTTCCCGGCGATCTTCAACCTCGGTGACTCCAACTCGGACACGGGAGCCTTCCCAGCCCTCTTCCCGGCGGTGCAGCCGCCCTACGGCCGGACCTTCTTCGGCATGCCGGCCGGGCGGCAAAGCGACGGACGCCTCACCATCGACTTCATGGGTACGTACGTCTATCCACAACATCTCAAGCGTAGCAGCTTTTTTCTGAGCAAACAACTCAAAACTATAGATTTTTCTATTGCAGCTGAAAGCCTGGGGCTACGTTACCTGAGTGCGTATCTGGATTCACTCGGGAGCAACTTCACGCAGGGAGCCAATTTCGCCAGTGCCGCCGGAACCATCAGACGGGTGAACGGGAGCTTGTGGACCTCCGGGTACAGCCCCATTTCCTTGGACGTCCAGATCTGGCAATTGCAGCAGTTCATCAACAGGAGCCAGTTCATCTACAACAACATAGGTGGAATCTACCGGGAGATCCTGCCGAACCCAGAGCACCTGGTCTCCAAGGCGCTTTACACCTTCGACATCGGCCAGAACGACCTCACCGTGGGCTACTTCGACAACATGACCACCGAGCAAGTCGCGGCCTACGTCCCCGATCTAATGGAGAGGATCTCGTCCGCGATCCAGGCCGTGTACGACCTTGGTGGGAGATACTTCTGGGTGCACAACACGGCGCCGCTCGGGTGCCTGCCGTACGCCTTGGTCTTCCGCCCGGACCTCGCCGCGGAGAAGGACGCCGCCGGCTGCTCGGTCGCGCTCAACGCCGGCGCCCGGTTCTTCAACGCGCGGCTCAAGGAGACCGTGGCGAGGCTCAGGGCGACGCTCCCCGGCGCCGCCTTCACCTACGTTGACATCTATGCCGCCAAGTACAGGCTGATAAGCCAGGCCAAGAAGCTCGGTTTCGGGGACCCCCTGCGCGTGTGCTGCGGGTACGGTGGCGGCGAGTACAACTTCGACAGGGACATCCGGTGCGGCGATAAGGTGCAGGCGAACGGCACGTCGGCGCTGGCGGGGAAGTCGTGCGAGGACCCGTCCAGGAGCGTGAGCTGGGACGGCGTGCACTTCACCGAGGCGGCCAACAAGTTCGTCTTCGATCAGATCGTGGATGGCGCGCTCTCCGACCCTCCCGTGCCTCTGCGGCGGGCCTGCCAGGGCAAACGGCAATGAGCATGACGTTCGTTAATTAGGCTGCGGATGTAGCTAGGATTTTTTTCTATGCACCCGTACTGTTGTTACAATAAAATCTGCGGTGAGTATCCGTACTCCAAATAAAATCTGCAGTGTATAAGTCATGTAAAAAAAATCTACGAATAAGGTGGAGCTTTCTTAAACCAGCGGGAACTTTTTTTTTAGGACATAAACCAGCGGGAACTTTTTCTTTTGGACATAAACCAGCGGGAACCTTTTTTTTAGGACATAAACCAGCGGGAACTTGCCACACGTGCCCATCTCGTAAAATCCTGCATTCAGGCCGAAATGGCCCACCATTAGACATCACACACAAAATGGCTTTGACCTCATGTTGGGCCAGGAAGATCTTTATTGCCAGATTTGAAATATTGAACCTTCTGAGATCCCGTCTTGTTAATTCTCTTTGAAGGCTCTTCCGTTACCATATTACTACCTTCGTCCTGATTTATTGGCTCCCTTTGTAATTTGTACAAAATTTTGATCAAATATTTAACTAACAAAATTTTAATGCATGTTAACAAAAATTATACCGTTGAATTCGTATTTAAACATAGTTTTCAATAATACAAATTTTTGTGACATGCATGAACATTTTGTTAGTTAATTGATTGTCAAATTTTGACACAAAATACAATGGAAACTAATAAACCAGGACGGAGGTAGTATTTGGTAATTCGGGCAAATTAAAAGCTGAAGAATACCAAGATTGACGATGATCCAAGGAAAACCTCTTTGAATAATCACGATAAAAATTCACAAAAAACTGAGAGGAACCGCATCTGCAAAAGGTTTACCATGTTTCTTCGATTTGGAGACCGTGGTCCATTTAGCCTCCTGTTCCAGCAATATAGTTCAAATTCCTTTTGAAAATTTGAGCTACCATTTAACCAAAGATATAAATGAAGATTGAATGTGGTATTTGCAATATATCCACCATTGTAGATGGATAAACCCACATCTTTTGAGGAGATAAAGAACTTGAAACACCAGTTTCTAAGGAAAGACACTTTGAAACGAATAGCATTTCCTCTGAAGCAAGATTAAGGATCAGACCAACTGAGTCAACATTGAGACAATTTTTTGGTCTAGAAAATTAAGCCACCAAAAAGAATCCCGAACGACCAACCCTGCTCGAGCACAAATTGTCTTCAAAATCCAACCAAACCTGAAGGTTGAGGTCTGGAAGTGCCATGATCGGAAACCCGAAAAGAAATGGGACGGTGTGGTGGCTATGTTTAGCGGGTGTCCACCACATGGAGAGGGGTGGCTGACGCGGCCGGCGTGGCCAGCGCTAGGGGGGCAGTGGTCGCCACCGGCGAGGGGCTGACTACACGGAGGGGCTGGCGTGGGGCTAGGGCCAGGAGCTAGTACAGCTCGCACCCGAGTATACTGACATATTTGTCATGTAGCTCAACATATTAGTTGATTCAACTAAATTACAAATCTTACATACTCCCTCTGTTCACCTTTATAAGGTTTTGTAGACGTTTCAGATACTGTGCAAAACAACTCAATTTCACTTGTCTGAAACGATTTATAAAAATGAACGAAGGGAGTACTATTTATTGCGTAAGTTCATCGTGCGACGTTACCATCCACACATAGCATTAGATATATATTATCCATAGATTTTTTTTGTATCTTTTGCAAATAGATACTCACTGCAGATTTTATTTGGAAGTACATATAAGCATTCCAGATTTTATACAGATTTTATTTGGAGTACGGACGTTTGAAAAAAATCCGACATCGGCAGCCTAATAAATGAAGAGCATGCTCATTGCCCTTTCGTTTGGCAAGCCCGCCGTAGAGGCACCGGCGGGTCGGAGAGCGCGCCCTCCACGATCTGGTCGAAGATGAACTTGTAAGCCGCCTCGGTCAAGTGCACGCCATCCCAGCTCACGCTCCTGGACGGGGCCTCGCATGACTTCCCCTCCATGACCGTGCCATTCACCTCCACCTTAACGCCGCATCCGATGTCCTTGTCGAAGTTGTACTCGCCGCCGCCGTACCCGCAGCACACGCGTAGAGGGTCCCCAAAACCGATCTTCTTGGCTTCGCTCATCAGCCGGTACATGGCGGTGTACACGTCGACGTAGGTGAAGGCGGCCTCGGGGAGAGCCACCCTTAGCCTCGCAACGGTCTCCTTGAGCCGCGCGTTGAAGAACCGGGGGCCGGCGTTGAGCGCAACGGAGCAGCCGGCGCTGTCCTTCTCCGTGGCGAGGTCCGGGCGGTACGCCAGGGCGTACGGCAGGCACCCGAGCGTCCCTGTGTTGTGCACCCAGAAGTACCTCCCACCGAGGTCGTACACCGTTTGGATCGCCGACGCGAGCCTCTCCATCAGGTCGGGGACGTAGGCCTCGACTTGCTCCGTGGTCATGTTGTCTAGGTAGCCCATGGCGAGGTCGTTGGCGCCGATGTCGAAGGTGTAAAGCGCCTTGGAGACCAAGTGCTCGGGTTTCGGCAGGATTTCTCGGTAGACTCCACCTGCGGAGGATAGGTCCAAGATCCTCCGGTAAAAAAATTGTTGAAAATATATCGATTTTTGCATGGTGAAGTTTCATTTTCACCTATGTTGTTGTAGACAAACTGGCTCCTATTGATGAACTGCTGGAATTGCCAGATCTGCACGTCCAGGGAAATGGGGCTGTACCCGGAGGTCCACAAGCTCCCGTTCACTCGTCTGATGGTTCCAGCGGCGCTCGCGAAATTGGCTCCCTGCGTGAAGTTGCTTCCCAGTGAATCCAGATACGCATTCAGGTAACGCAGCCCCAGGCTTTGAGCTGCAAGTCCGGAAAACAAAACAAAACAAAAACCTTCAGTTGAGCTATTTGTTCAGAAAAAAATATCTAAACTTAATCCTAGTTACGCCCGAGATGTTGTAGATAGATGTGAGTACCCATGAAATCGATAGTGAGGCGGCCGTCGCTCTGCCTCCCGGCCGGCATGCCGAAGAAGGTCCGGCCGTAGGGTGGCTGCACGGCCGGGAAGAGGGCTGGGAAGGCTCCGGTGTCCGAGTAGGAGTCGCCCAAGTTGAAGATCGCCGGGAAGTCACACGGAGAATCATCAGAACGCACCCTCTGTAGAACCACCAGCATCACGACGAACATGATGAGTTTGTTGGTGGCCATGGTGGTGCAACGGCGAGCTGAAGCCATTTCCCGCCGCTCGATCGGTGGTCGTGACGGTGAAGTGGCTGGGAGAGGATTTATACACGCCGGCAAGGTTGTGAGAGTCCAGCACCCGTCTTGGACTGGTGCTCCGACGTGATCCTAAAGAGATGGGAATAGCCACGTTATGTTTGACAAGTGACCTCCCCACCTGATGTTGATGCACCACCCTCCAGAGAGTGACGGGTCATCACCGTTTGCGTGGCACGTTAGGACAAGCAACTAGGCCTGCTTGACCCTTGACTGCTCTCTTGTACACTATTTGACGCTTAATTCCATGATGATGGTGTGGCCAAAACTGTTATTACTACTTTTGTCTACGAAATTGCGCAGAACAAAGAAAAAAAAGGGAGTGCCGACGCTGGATGCGGATTTTTGGCTCTCGGGGGACACGTACCCCCTATATCCGGACGATGATGTGGCGCGCCTGGTGTCCCTTGGCAGCAGGGCGGTGTTTCTCCTTGTGGTCGACCCGAGCATGCCGATGATCCAGCTCGTGCGCGACCTCATCGAATGCGAGGATTTTAAATACAAGATCCAGGTGTTTACTGATAAGGACTCACTACTCCGTCCAATCTCTCGCTTGAATTACTCACATATACAGGTTACAAAGTGTTGGGGAAGAACAAGTTCCAGTTAAGTCTGATCTCTGCTTCCTTTTCTAAAAAAAAAGTCTGATCTCTGCCAGGATAGGTTTTTTTAGGGGAAGGATAGCTTCTTCCTTGTGTTCTCTCTTGTATATGTAGTTGTGTGTCGTCGGGAGTTGGTGGTGGGCTGGGCCTTGATTTGTCGTTTGCCCGCACAGCAGACGGTCGCTAACATCCCTCTCTTCTTGAAATATGCCAAAATCGCCATGGTAGCTGTTACAATAGTAACCATCATTGAGGTCGACTTGAACAAGATCAAAGGGGAAGGCATCCTCGGTGTAGTAGTCGTGCCGTCGGGGACTTGCTCGAGGAAGGTGTCGAAGTAGTGGTGGTGGGCGACATAGACTTGATCGGAGTAATAATAGGCTTAGTCGAAGCAGCAACAACGCCTGTGGAAAAAGTTCATCATTTCTTGGCTGTGAGCAACTTCTAACACTTACCCGTAAAACAGAACTTCTAACACTCGTCCCTCCGTGAAACTCTCTTTGCCCCTAAGCTGAATCTTTGAGGGAGATCGAAGGCTATCTCTCGGGATCCCATGGATTGTGAAGTTCCTTGATCTTGTTTGGGTCAGCGTGGAAGTCTTCCTAGTGATGGCCGAGGTTAGTGTAGTGACTGTAGTCTTGGTCATGGTAGTGATCTTCATCAAAGTAGTAGCCGCAACCGAGATGAACATGGTTAGGAAAGGCCGCACGAAACATAGCTTTGTCAAAGGAGTAGAGGCAACCGAGATGGACAAAGAGTGTTAATTTCAGTCGAGACAGATTGCTCTCTCACCCCTCAATCGTATCAGACAAAGACCAATTCTATAAATATAAGAAAACTAGGAGAAAATGTGTTCCTGCACCAGTGAGAATATTTGCTCCTCCAAAGTCCACACAGTCCAGCATCAGCACGACGCCAAGCTACCAAATGTTGCTCAACCGAAGCAGCTGGGAAGCATCATCGCCCAGGATGATGACAACCTATGCCGTGAGCCAGGATCTCGCCGTGATGAGAAGTTGAGACCGAAGGGGTGACACATCGTTTCAAGGGAGAAATGAGGGCTCCATTATATATATCCAGCCGAAGTATATTTTAGAGGATGAGACTACTTAGATTTTTTTTCTTATATTGGCTGTTTGATTCATATAACTGAACCCAATAGGATTTTTTTTCCAAGGATTATTTTGTACAACATTCAATAAAAAAATGTCCTGCAAAAAAACATTCAATGAAAAATTAGTATCCTCTCAAACCTTTTAGAAAGAATCTTTGCTTTTCCTGCGATGGGGTAAAACAAACGAGAATCTCATAGGATTCAGATAAATATGACATGCCAATACTATATTTTTCGATCCTAAAAAATCCTATGTTTTTCCTATTTGGAAGAGCAAGAAATATCTTCAATAAAAAGGTTTCCCAAACGGCCTACGGAGGCCACGGAGAAGACTGTTCATTCTCCATTTGTGAAAACCGCAGAGAGCTCGACGGGAGCTGGATTTGGGAGGACTGAGCGGGAGATCGATCGACGGAGCATCCATCCATCCATCCATCCATCCACCATGGCCAAGGTGAATGCCTCCCGCGCATTTCTCCCCGTCCAGTTTATCTTGCAGCAGCCGCCGCCGCGATTCACCGCGCGCGGACCTGAATGGGGTTGCCCGCTTACGAGGGTTGCGCGCGCAGCTGATGGGGAGGCGGCGCTGGTGTACGTGGAAGTGGCAGCCGCGGAGCTCGCCGCTGGCCGTGGCGGCGAGCGGCGGCGGCGGCCGGGTGTTTAGGGTTTGGGGGGAAAACTGAGTGTAGCGCGCGCGCTCGCATTCGAAGCGATTTTGCAGATGGTATCGCGAGAATGCTGGTTGCCATCCTCTGATCCAAGATTTTCTTGGTTTTCTAATTCAACATTTTGGTGTCCTGTATCAAGTTTTCGATCTGAACTTCTGCTGAAGCTGACAGATCGGCCATACATGTTATTTAGCTTCACTTCACTGTCATATATGGCCATCTGTATTACTGGTCAGTAACTTTGTATTTCGCTGGGAGCAATCTGCAGAAGGCTGGTGCGGAGAGGGACGCGGCGGCGGAGAGCTGTGCCAGAAAGAAGGCTAAGGTCGAGTCCGAGGCCAGGGCTGCTGCGTCGAAGATCACCGTCAACTTAGACCACAAGTTGCTGGAGTGCTCCGCTTGCTGCAGCCCATTGGCTCCACCCCTGTTCCAGGTACATAACAGAACCTTGTAGTGTGATGAACTAGTATTCCCTTTGTCAAATGCTTGCTCCATTTTACTAGATTCAGTTATACCCTGCAATTTAGTTCTGTGTTGCAGGTTATGATTTTCTTAGACATTCATCTGGTCTGGATTTCACCAAGTATCGCCATTAATTGACGTTTTATTTTTTTATGTTGATGTATTAATTGCTACTGATAGTTCACTTGTAGCAAATCTTGCATCAGTTATGATGTTTTGGTCAGTATTGCTGCTCATAGAATTCTGTTTTTCTTCTTTCTGATTTTAGTAGAACTGGTTGAATGTTACTAGGAAATTTAATAAAATCAAGATGTGGACGTATTTGTTCATTACAACTCATTTCAGTGTGTCTTGAGTGAAGTGCACTGTAGGTCCTTGAACTATTCCAGGAATGTCACGTAGGTCCTCGAACTATGAAAATCGTCATCTAGGTCCTCAAAGTGCAGTAAGTGTGTCATTCAGGTCCAAAATCTCCCTGACAGGCTCTAACTGGCTAGCTGGCACATAAACAGTAACCGTAACAGTACGCGGCAAACAGTCCTGAATTCCTATGCGTGATGAACAGTACACGACAAAGAATAAATATAAAAAAATATCAAAAAACTGAGATCCTCTGTCATCGAAGAGACCCTGGCGCGTGAACAGTAAAAATGTCATTAGTTCAAAAAAAGTTCGCGAACGATGAATTTGGAAAAATATTTGTGACTTTAATCAAATGTTCGCGAACGATGAATTTGGAAAAAAAATATTCGCGACTTCAAAAAAATATTCGTGAGTTTAAAAAAAGTTCGCGAACGATGAATTTGGAAAAAATATTCATGACTTTAAAAAAATGTTCGCGAACGATGAATTTGGGAAAAATATTCGCGAGTTTAGAAAAAGTTTGCGAACGATGAATTTGGAAAAAATATTCATGACTTTAAAAAAATGTTCACGAACGATGAATTTGGAAAAAATATTCGTGACTTTAATAAAATGATCGCGAACGATGAATTCGGAAAAAATATTTGCGACTTTAATAAAAAGTTCACTAACATTTTTTAAAGTCAGGAATTTTTGTGGTTCGCGAACATTTTTTTCCATACCCACGAACAATATTTGTGGTTCGCGAACATATTTTCAAATTTATTGTTTGTGAACTTTTTTAAAGTCGCGAATATTTTTCCCATATTCGCGAACATTTTTTTGAATTAATGAACATTTTTACTATTCACGCACCAGGGGTATCTTTGATGCCAAAGATTTTCAGATTTTTTTGTTCATATTTTTTATTTTTCGCACTGTTCACCAGGCCAGCTGGCCATTTAGAGGGGGTTAGTGAGATTTTGGACCTGGATGACACACTTACTGTACTTTGAGGACCTAAATGATGATTTTCATAGTTCGAGGACCTATGTGACACCCCTGAAATAGTTTAAGGACCTACAGTGCACTTCACTCGTGTGTCTTTGACGTTCTCTAGTCCTTTTGGGTAAGTTCCCTTCCAGAGCAATCTGCAGACATATATTTTCTCCCAGGGCATGCCAATTGCCATGGTCAAGAGTGTATGATGCATTGCCAATCTTGGCCTATGAAGTATCAACTCTCTGGATTACAACTGTTAGTTGTTGAGTATGAGCCAAAGTTTAGAAAGGCCGCTATCAAGCTTGAACACTACATGCGTGAAGATGCTATGTTTTGCATCACAATCGTAGAACTACTGAAGATATTATGGCACAAAACTGGCACAGCAGTGGTAATCCAGTGTTGTGTCATGCTTGTGCACTTGTCCTGTTTTTGACAGTTTCAGTAAAACCTGTATGTTTCTGTTTCTCTGTTTTTGTTTGCAGTGCACAAATGGCCACATGACATGCTCAGAGTGCCGCACCAATGCAGAGTACAGTTGCAGCTTGTGTGCCGAGCCCGCCAACACCCGCTGCGACATCATGGAGCGCGTACTTGGCGGCATGACCGCGCCGTGCTCGTTCCGGGAGTTCGGCTGCTCCGTGACGATCCTGTTCACGAAGAAGCTGACCCATGAAGAGTCCTGCCTCCATGCCCCGTGCCACTGCCCTATCCCCTATTGCCGCCTCTACGCCAACCGTGGCCAGTCCCTGAGCGAGCACATCGAGACGAAACACTGCTTGGTCCCATACGGCAACGCCACAGCCGGCAGCCTTTCCCCCGTGAGGGTGTCTGACGATGAGCCGGTGCGCCTGGTGTTCCTGGACGCCAGGGCGGTGTTCCTGCTGGTGGTCGAGCGGAGTGGGCCATCGGGGCGTGCCGTGTCGGTGGTCAAGCTCGTCAGCGAGCCGGTCAAGGAGGAGGAGGAGGAGAAGGATTTCAAGTACAAGATCCAGGTGCATACGCGAGCAGGCGTCCTCTCTCTGTCCGGCGAGACGCAGAGTGTCGGGCGGCTGATGAGGCCTTACCAGGCAACCGCGTCGCTGTTTGTCTCGGACGCCGTGTGGTCTCCCCTGGATTCTCCCGTGTACCTCGAGTTTAAATGAATCTGGATAAGCTGTATGCCGTTCAGTTGGCAAACCTACCCCATCAGTAGGAGAATTCGGAGACTCCATTCTGTTTGTGCTCTTCTCAGCTGTGCCCTTCCGGTTGCTGGTACTATCTTATCTCTGTTGTCTTTCGAAGTTTGGTGATAGGATTACAATTTATGGTTTAATTAAGTTGAAGACATTTGTATGGCCAAGCACATTCAGATGTTCTGTTTGTGTTCTTGTCAGCTTTTGAACCTGAACAGTGAGTTGGTTCTACAAAATGGGTAGTGTCACTGAAGAAGAATGTAGGCAGCTGTTCTGAACTTACTCAAAAAGTAGTCCTTTCATGGAATAAGTGCAGATTTGTCAGGTGTTTGGTTCCATGTGCACTTCTTTTTATCCGACAGTGTGTTTGCGGTTTTTCTCTATATGCAACTATGCATGCATGTATTTATCGTTGAGCTTTTGAGCCCAAACTTTATTGGTTAATTCTTGTGAGTTGAGTTGGTTCTACAAATACAAAATGCAGAATGTAGACAACTGTCCTGAATTTACTCAACACTCGGAACATCACATTGCAGCTAGGAGCTGCTGGCACTATTTCAGTCCCTCAAATTCGGTACGACTGTTCGGTCATCTCTACAATCTTGTTAGCATCATCTGGTTGAACGATTTCTTCTTAGCATCATCTGGATGCCCATCTGATGTTTCTGCCCCATCGATCACGCCCAAAAAAAATAATTTTTTTACTCCGACAAGAAGAGCAAAAAAAAAAAAAAAGCTCCAATTTGAGAAGCAGAGAACCTCTCTGCTTCAAACATCAGGTCTGGATCTCCCTGGAGGTGATGGTGGGCTTCTTGCTGTACCGGGCAAGCTTGGCGGACTCGGCGGCGAGCTTCTCGAAGATGTCGTTGATGAAGGAGTTCATGATGGGCATGGCCTTGGAGGAGATGCCCATCTCCGGGTGCACCTGCTTCGGCACCTTGAACAGGTAGATCCTAAGTTACCCGGATACTTCTGAATACTGCCGTATCAGGCGTATTGGATACTCGGATACGTTTGGATACTTCTCAAAAGTCAAAATATATCCCCTTATTTTCTGTTTTTCAAATAAATAAATAAAATCGGATACTTTGGGGATACCTGTGGGATACCTTGTGGACACAGGAAAATCCTATCTATCCACACCCACAACAGCCACCTCCCTTTTCATGCCTCATTCTGTTCCACCCCAAGTGCCCAAATGTGACCGAGCCTACTCTTCGGCAGCTTCCAATTGAAGTTGCAGCAGCTGAAGACAACTAAGATCATACTTATGGTACATTTTTCATGTTTCTATCACCTTGTTAATATCTTTAAACTTTTATATTTTCATATAACCATTATATCCTATATATTTTATTTATTTAACCAAAAAGGCCCATGCGTTGCAACAGAAAAAATATATTCATAATCTCCAATTGCCATGACCACATTTTCCTGCATCACCGAGATACGCTATCACAATTTTTTAAATCATGAATTTTCTAAACTCGGTTAACGTTGAAATCATAAACATTTTTCAAATTCATGAACACCTTTATAAATTTTTGAACATTTTATAAAATTAAGAACATTTTTGAATTCATGAACATCTATATTATTTTATCCACAAAAAAACTTTTATATTTTTTGCAAACATTTTTAACAAAATTGCACATTTTTTAAACAACTTTCTTGAACCCGCAAACATTTCTAGAATCGGCGAATATATTTTTGGAAATTGTTGGAACAATTTTTGGAACTCATGTACATTTTTTTGATTTAACGAATATTTTTTGAAATGCATGATCATTTTTGGAATCAGCGAGCATTTTATGTATGAATAAACTAAGTCACGAATAGTTTTTGAATTTTTAGGATATTTTTCCATTCATGAACATTTTTTGAATTGGTGAAATTTTGTTCAATTTATTAACAATTTTGATAGATTAACTTTTTACAAAATCACGATTTTTCATATTTCTCAAACATTTGTTGTCAAAATGTCAAACATTTTTTGAATAACCAACATTTTTACAAAAACATGAACATTTTTTGAATCCATAATTTATGATTTATTTTTAAAAAAATCAAAATTCTTATATATTGCACTCCCAAATTATTTAATGTAGAAAAAAAACCAAAAAAAAGCAATTTGAAAAACAGGCCGCCCGAACATGGGCCGGCCCCAACGGGCACGCTGCGTCTTCTCCTAGCAGAGCACTGTATGGGCTGGCCCAGGCAGGGGATTCCACTGTGTAAAATATTTTTGATCACTTATATGTGGCATTGATGGGTAATATTTTAAAACTTGGGGAGCAATTTCTGCGACTTACCGCTAGAAGCAATATCCTCTTTATTATTACGTATAGATATATACAAACGTATTCCCCTATCTGTACTTTTGAAAATTTGACGTATCCGCGTATCACAGTGTCCGTATCCATATCCGTATCGCCATATCCGTGCAACTTACGGTAGATCTTGTACTCTCAACACTCTTCTTGTTCGTCTTTCTCCCCTCCTTGGACTTCGCAAGCCGCTTCTTCTCCGCGGCGGGCTGCTTCGCCGCCACCAGCTTCTTCTCTGCCTTGGAGGCCATGGATGCCGCTGCGGTTGCTGCTGCTTGCCAGATGGAGGGAGGTGTTGTTTCGCTTGAAAGAGATGCGTGGAATTGCAGAGCGGTTGTGATGGGAAAAAGGGGGCGGCGAGATTATATAGGAGGAAGGAGGCCAGCTTCGATTGGTGGATGACCTCGGATAAGTGACGTGGCCAAAATTTGCCCTATTTGGGGAGTAAGGGCATCTTCAATGAAAGATGCCTAGATAGGCGCTTAGGGAAATAAAACAAATCTCACAAAAGCAAAAACCCATCAGAGCACTTATTGTTACATCGCTGAGTGCTAATTGCAGGGGCGCCTAGTCGTGCATCTTGAGTCGTTCGACTCAAAAAAAAAATTCCAGGCTTGCTCCAGAGAGAGCTGCCTCAGCTGGGATGAGGCGCCGCCAGCACCCACTGGCCTGCCACCGCCGCCGCCACCCACCGCTGGGACGGCGGATGGCGCAGCCAAGTGCGGCAGCCGGCCGGAGCTCGTGCTCAGGCGGCGGCCATGGCCGTGACCCGTAGGCGCGCGCGGCCTTGAGACGAGAGAAGAGGAAGAGAGAGAGAGAGGGGAGAGGAAAGGAGGAGGCATGGTGGTGGTCGGCGGGCTCGCCGGCGGGAGCGGCTGAGGTCGGCGGAAGGCGGCAGGAGGCGCGGGTCGCGTGCTCTGTGCGTGATGGCGCTGGCGGCGGCAATTGGGTAGATCGAGAGCTAGGGTTCCAGTGGTTGGGGGACTAAGTAGGCTGGCCACTTGGGCCAAATGGGCCAGCTGGTGGGCGTGCTGCACGGTGCTGAGCTGGGCTGGGCCTGACAAGTGTTGACTAGCACTGCTGGTTTTATTATGTATATACTGTAATGTGCTGTACAGTTTACTACATACTACTACGTACTACTACTAGGTATTAGTAGTTGAGTACTACAGTACTATGTCGACTAGTCTAGCACTAGTCTAAGACTAGTCCGATTAGTCTATGAGTCTCAACCTCGGAACGACTCGTCGACTTGTCGACTCGTAATCCTTGGGCACCACGCTAGCGCCCAACGTTGTATATGCCCTAGGCGCATCTACAATGCCAGGCGCTATGCCCAAACACCAGGATTAATATCCTACTGAATTGGCAGTTAGACTAACTAATCATAGCGTCTTATAAAGAGATTCTTATAGAGTCAGTAACCAAGGTAATGCCCTCTTATGCTATGTCAGTGTTTAAAGGAAATTTGCAAGCCAATTGCCGATGAGATTTTGGGGTTTCGGTGGGGAGATAATGAAGAGCAGAATAAGATGCATTGGTTCGTGATGGAAATTGTGTATTCCAAAGAAGAAAAGGGGGACTGGGGTTTAGGGACCTTCATAGTTTTAATTTTGCTAGGAAAACAGTGTTGGCGACTGATCCAAAATCCAGACTCTTTGTGTGCACAAGTCCTGCGATCTACATACTATCAAGATGGAAATATTCTTAAAGTTGGACCTAAGAATGGCTCGTCTTACACTTGACAGAGTATCGTAGTGGGTATTCAAACTTTTCAGCAAGGGTGCATATAGAGGGTTGGCTCCAGATAAATATATGGCAAGACCCATGGATTCCTACAAGCGCATCATGGAGAGATATTACGCCTAGGGTGGAACTATGTTGTCTAAAGCTGGTCATAGTGATGGTATCTTAGCTAGTATCATGCATTCGAGACTAGCAAACACGCTGATGCGACGGACAATTAAAGAAGAGAGAGGGTAATTAGACTAACATAGGTAGATACTGAGCTTGGTTCCCGGTTGACAAGGCTAGATGGGCAGGGTAGTGAGCATATTAATCATGTTTGTTAAGATATATGCCGGTTATAGGTGCCTGGGAAAGTCAAACACTTTGCTTGGAAGGTGCTACATGGAGTCCTACCCTACCGTGGAGCTTTGGCAGCCCACATACCTTATTCACCACAATGCCCATGATGTTTGGTGGGTGCCGAAGACTTGCAGCACTATCTCTTCAAATGTCGTTGTGTGAAAGAAGTGTGGTCTCAGCTAAAACTTCTAAATGCCATTCAAAGAGCAACTGATGTGGACAGGCCAGGCTTAGTCACTATGGAGATCTTATCAAAGCTTGATATGTTGCTTCAGATGGACTATCTGTGGCTGAACTGGCTGTTGTGGCGGCGTGGTACCTTTGGTGGGAACAACAACAACTTATGAAAGGAATCATGATTCAAAATCCTGTGAAAACAACATTGTCTATTCACGACTAGCTACAAATTACATCAAATCGATGTCTCCAAAGCTCCTGACTCAGAAGAACATATGCGGCAAAAACCGTCTCATGGACTAGTCAAGGTTAATGTAGATGCATCATTTCATGCATGTGGATACTTTACTCGAGGTTGTGGTGCTATCGTGCATGATGAACTAGCAGCAGTGACTTTCCGCATATCCGAGCTGTTGATTCAGCGGAGCTCATTGCAATTAGAAATAGAATATACTCATTGGCAAATTTGGGGTGCAACAATGTGGAGATTGAATCTGATTGCTCGTTTGCGGTGGAGGCAATTCAGCAATTGGACTCTTATTGAGGACCCGACATTGCATTGGTCTCTGAATGCAAGCAGTTGGTGATGGACTTTGCCAAAATATCATTTAAACACTGTTTCTGGGAAGCTAATTAACCAGGTAGCAGATGAGCTAGCTAAGCATTCTTTTAGTGCTAGATCTTCGGGTTCTTGGGATAATATAATTCCTGACTTTGTTTCTCATGTACTTGTAAACGACATTACCATCATATGACAAATAAAGTCTATTTGCGGTTAACAAAAAGCTACTCCTAGCGTCTTACTACATGGCATCTGGGCAAAGGGTGGAGGCGGACGCTTTGTCTTTTATTGTTCTTCTACAGGACTTGAGAGATGCATGTAGCGACAGATTTTTCATGCACGGTTTTAGCGATTAAATATCGCCCGTTGTTAGTTCTCAGCATTGGGATGGAAAGCGCTAAGCTGTTTATTTTACAGTGTTTTTTTTCTTCATAAGCGTCTACACAAGCGCTCTACAATGGTGATGCCCTAATGGTCAATGTTTGGTTACCTGCATATCCCTCAGGCCCATGGGGTGCAATTTCAGGCCATTTGGTTGCCTGGACTACATTAAAATCCTGTCCTGCACGAACCTTAAAACTTAAAACACACAACTACCATGAAGAAAGTCTATTTAGTCACGTACATCAACGCTCAACAATCTGACTAACTACATGGCCAATAACATGGCGAGTAAGTGACAGTCATCTCACAAGTAATGATGAAAAAAGGTTGTCAAAAATGCTGATAGGGGACTAGTTTTCAGGAGGTCGTCGCGAGGAAGCTAATGATGTAATCGGATCATCGATCAGGTTAACAGTTTTGGAGATAAAACTACAAACTCAAATTACACAAGATTCGTATGTGCATGCATTTCAGTCATATGATTTCTCTATTTCTGCATTTTTACAATCCTACGACTCAAAGAGGCCCTATCTTTCTTGAAGTTATGGTGAGTAGAAGTGTGTGTGTGTGTGTTTTGCAAAATATGGTGAGTAGAATTGTTGCTAAAGGCTCCATAGTAATATGAAAGACAACTGAGTAATATAATACACCTACGACGCGTTTGGTTGGGACACAGGTAACGTATTCAATGTTGTAATGAGAATACGCTGTATTAGATCGGGAACTAAGCGAATGCAAGATGTGTTTGGTTCGAGCAAGGGAAGAGGAAACGGTGGCCTACAGCCGCCAGCAGAGAGGGTTGGGTTGCAACGAGAGAAGAGGGTGCCAGCTGCTCAGACGGTGGAGGGAAATCAGCCACGCTGTTGCTGATGATGGCGGCGGGATCTTTGGCGCTGCTGCACACGGCGAGGAATATTGCCGGCGCTGCTCCTCACGGCGGCGAATATTGCCGGCGCTGCTCCTCACGGCGGCGAAAGGAAACCGACGCTGCTGCCAATGGTGGCGACGGAACATCGCGGCGCTGCTACCAATGGCGGCGACGGAAGATCGCGGTGCTGCTGCTCACGGGCTCACGGCAGAGGAAGATCGCCGGTGCTATTGTCCTTGGAGGCGAAGGAAGATCTACGACACTGCTGGCGATTGCGGGGTGCTCGTGGTGGGGAAAAACCAGAACGTGCGGCGTTACCAGAGGAGCGGTGTTTTCCCTTACCAGTCCATATGGCCCGTTTTTGGTTTTGCGAAGATCTGTTTCTGATTACAAGAGATCTGGAACTGGCCCGATCTAAACAAACACCGGTAACGTAATCAGGAGCTGGTGTAATCGGAAGACGGCGCAAAAATCACTAACCAAACGCGTTGCTAATTTGTCATTTGGGCATGTATACCCATCGGTAACTGCTTTTGGGTCTCAAGCTCTGGTGAGCTATTATTCTGACGATGAAACTAAAATAGAGTTGCAGTTTTGAAATTCAAATTCAAATTAATGGTGCGACGATATGTGAATGGCAGCCTTTTAAAAAGCTTATTAGATGAAACGCATACAGTGCGTTTTCATTATGTAGCCAAGGTCACTTAGATAATGTACTACTACTCCTGTGTACCCAAATATAAAACGTTGCTGTAGTTTTTATATTTTGGGACAAGAGGTACTAGTACGTAGTAGTAGCCCGTACAAGGGGTCCCGCTCTATTTTATTTGCCGGAACTTCACGCCTTGGGGCATGGGCGCCGCCACCATGACTGCGCGCAGGGTCGAGGGGTGGGGTGAGTGGGGGCAGCTGCTCTCGTGATCGGCCCATCGGTGGTACGGCGTTGGAGCACGGGAGCCGGACCGACTCCAGCATGCGCTCCACCGTGAAGCATCGACTGTACTGCGGCGACGGACCCAGCTGTGGCGTCTTGGTAACCTTGTCGTAGCAACAAGAGCATACAAGCATCCCAGCCGTGTCCTGCAGCAGCAAATTGAAACGAAACGAATTCGTCAAGTCAAGGATCGATCGAGAGGGTGAAGATGGATGCCGATCGATCAGTCGATGTTGGATTTTCTTTCAGCGATATATACGCACGGGCACGGCACGAACCTGGTAGACTCGAGGCTTGAGGGGTTGCGAGCAACTGGGGCAGTTGAAACCTACCAGATCCACGGTCGCGTTGCTGGCCTCCTCCTTCCCCGGCACCGGCCTGCTCATCTTGGAGCTCTTCCGTTTCTAGGCTAGCTTTGTTTGGCAGTTGGCACTGGACCTGAACATTTGGATCGCTAGAGTACCCAGTATATATGCTCCTGGTCGCGTGGTAGTCCAAGAAGCAAAAGGAGAATTCTAATATTTCGACTTCCACTCCCCACTTCCCCATGCACTAATTCCAAGCACAAATAAATAATAACAACAACTAGTAACGAGGAGGCGAGTAGGATTTAATATGATCTCTGGTAGTGGGAACTTGTCATACTCCCTCCATTCCTTCATACAAGGCTACTATGAAAAATACATTTTGCATCTATATAAGGCCACTAACAGTAACCGAGGCAAAATTTAATGATATTTTCTCATAGTAGCAACTTGTTTAATACTTGCTTGCATGTAGTCATAATGATATTGTGCTATTTCCTTCTCATTCCTTTCTTGCATGCATGTGGGTGTATTAATTGTCCCAGTTAACAAGAAGAAAAGTTGTCTTGCAAAGTAGTTATTAAATTTTACCTAGGTACCTGTAATTTGAGTTTGTGGCCTTGTATAAGGGAATGAAGGGAGTAAGTGTTTTTTCTAGATTGACGGGGAAAGAATCCCCATGGTTTGATATTTCAAAAAGATCTACTACCTCGCGAGCCATGAGAACTAACACAATCGATTAGCCGTACGTTTTCCTCTAGTTTGCAATAGAGGTCTGGTTACGGAAACATTTGCAACACAAGTTATGTTGCAGGTTCTTTACAACGTAGGTTGTGTTGCGGGATTTCTTTGTAACATGGGTCGTCTTGCAGAATATTTTTTTCACAACATGGGTCGCTGCAGAATCTAGCCTCGTGTCAGTTTGCAACAAGGGACTAGTTGTAGAACCCCTTCTGAAAGTATGGACCAGTTGCTGAAGATGGACACGTAGAGGTTGGCTCCCGACCATTTGATTAAGAACCCATCTAACGGACGCTCGCACAAAGATCGGCCAACTGAAGGGAATCATTTCCCATTCGAAAAGACTTTTTTTTTGTAGAAAATCTTGAGAGCTTTATTCAAATAAAGGAGCTCCTAGGATCATCAGCCATCAGGCTACCGATAAGGAACGACGGTACAGAGTCGAGCCAACTCTCAGCCACCATCAGCGAGCCGGCACGCTTCGCACAAAGATGGGCCCACTGGTGGAAAAAGGGCCTTTGGTCGCGGTTCGCAACTGCCATTAGTCGCGGTTGCGCAACCGCGACCGAACGGACGCGACTAAAGGCCCCCCCCCCTTTAGTCGCGGTTGCTTAAGAACCGCGACTAAAGGCCCGTCCACGTGGGCGCCAGGCGGCCGTCGGGGCGGAGGACCTTTAGTCGCGGTTCTTCTGGCCAACCGCGACTAAAGGCCGCCGCAGGTTTAGGGTTTTAGCCCCCCCCCCCTAAACCTGTTTTCTGTTTAATTTGTATTGTTTTATTTCTTTTGTGCTTTATTTTAATTTTGAAGGAGTTTCACATATTCTACGGTACTACATACATGCATATGAATGTACAATTTCAAACAAATTTGAAATTAGAA
>NC_041384.1:13758032-13759561 GCF_002162155.2 Triticum dicoccoides | reverse complement strand
AATATATATTCAATATCATCGGATGACCATATACAATTTTGAACAAGTTTCCATACATAATTTAATGCATATAAAGTTCTACGTCCTCGTAATGGTGTTCTCCTTTAGGATGGAGGACTTCCCTCCTGAACCATCCAACTAGTTCCTCTTGAAGTGGTCGGAAGCGAGCTTCTGGACTAAGCATCATCCGGAGGTTATTCCTCTGAGCATTGGTATCACTCGGAACCCGCTCAGAGGTGTATCTCCGGATCATCTCACAGACATAGTATGCACATAGATTGGTCCCCGCTGGCTGAATATCCTCACCATTCTTAGCCTTTGACCTTTTGAATTCTAGCTCTTTTTTGAATTCACCGACCTTTGTATCTACGAACCGTCTCCAAACCCTAAGAGGCAAAGAAAATTAAATGAACAAGAGAGTTATTAGTTACTTAATATTAGGAAATGAACGAAATAGGCCGATCGATATAGAGCGCAAATGAATGAAAATAATTACTTCTGCAGCATTCTTCTCATGTCGCCCCAAAGCTTTGGATCCTTATTCAGAGAGTCGTGGACGAGACATTCTGAGGTGTCAACTTTAATTACTAGCAGAATCCAGTGGAACCTGCGGACACGATACATGCACAGTACGTCATGCATAACTCATCGATTAGCCGGCCACATACCATGCATGGAGTAAATAAAAGAGAATGTGCTCAAGACAGAAACACTCACCCAAAATGGTAAGGAAATAGAATATCACTTTTGAGTTCCTGCTTTGTAAGAAACTGCCACAGGTCTGCCTCCATGTCGGCGGGGTGATGCTCCAACACATATCCATTAACGATGTGTGGGTCAATGAACCCAACATCATGGATGTTCCTTACTCTGCATTCCTTAATCTTCATTCTGCATGTATAATTAAATAATGGTAAACAAATTAATTAAATGAAGAAGGGGGGCGGTGGCGGTGGCGGTGGCGAAAGGGCGGTGGCAAAAGGAGGGGGCGAGGAAGGGGTGGGAGAGGGTGTCGCGGTAGAGCGCGAGACGGGGCGGCAGACGACGGCGTCACGGAGAGGGAGGCAAGGACAACACACATGTATAACCCTCGCCGCCCCCTCTCGATCCCTAAAAAAAACACCGCGCGCATCGCCGCCCCCCTCGCCGCCCCCTCTCCGTATATACGTTTTTTTTGTTAATTATCAAATTTTACGGTTATTTGTTAAGTTATACGTTTTTTGTTAATTAAGTTATTTTACGGTTATACGTTTTTTGTTAAGTTATTTTACCATTTTTGTTAAGTTATTTTACGGTTATACGGTTATCAAATTTTACGGTTATACGTTTTTTGTTAAGTTATTTTACCGTTTTTGTTAAACTAATTAACTAGTTAAAATTAAAAAGAACAAAAAAAAATTCTCTCTCTCTCTCCACGATCTCGCTAGCTAGCTCTCTGTACGTGGGCGAGAGGGGGCGGCGGGCGACGGCGGGCGGCGGCGTTGAGGGCGGGCGAGAGGCGGCGCGGTGGGCGAGGGAGGCCGGCCGGC
>NC_041384.1:13733610-13754805 GCF_002162155.2 Triticum dicoccoides | reverse complement strand
TCTAGGACTTTCCAATATTCTAGCTCCCAGAATATAGATTTCTTCTTCCACATGGCTGCGTGCCCGTCAGCTCCCTTCGGAACTGATTGTCCGCCAGGACCCTTTCCAAAGATGACTTTCAAATCCTTGACCATATCAAATACCTCAGCACCAGTGCGTTTCGCAGGCTTCGGCCGGTGATCTGCCTTGCCGTTGTAATGCTTGCCTTTCTTTCTTACTGGATGAATTTTCGGAAGAAATCGACGATGCCCAAGGTACACGTTCTTCTTACAATTTGGCAAATGTACACTTTCAGTCTCATGTAAGCAGTGCGTGCATGCATTGTATCCCTTATTTGACAGTCCCGAAAGGTTACTAAGAGCAGGCCAATCGTTGATGGTTACGAAAAGCAACGCTCGTAGGTTAAATTCCTCTTTTTTGTGCTCATCCCACACACGGAAACCAGGTCTGCCCCACAGCTGTAAAAGTTCATCAACTAATGGGCTTAGGTACACATCGATGTCGTTGCCGGGTTGCTGCGGACCTTGGATGAGCACTGGCATCATAATGAACTTCCGCTTCATGCACAACCAAGGAGGAAGGTTGTAGATGCATAGAGTCACGGGCCAGGTGCTATGGCTGGAGCTCTGCTCGCCAAAAGGATTCATGCCATCTGTACTTAGACCAAATCTTATGTTCCTTGCGTCAGCTGCAAAATCTTTGAACTCTCTGTCGATCTTTCTCCATTGCGTTCCATCTGCGGTGTGTCTCAACTCCTCGTCCGACTTATGGTCCTCTTTGTGCCATCGCAACAACTTGGCATGCTCTTTGTTCCTGAACAGACGTTTCAACCGTGGTATTATAGGAGCATACCACATCACCTTGGCGGGAACCCTCTTCCTGGGTTTCTCGCCCTCAACATCGTCACCAGGGTCATCGCCTCTGATCTTATAACGCAATGCAGTGCATACCGGGCATTCATTCAAATTCTCGTATTCACCGCGGTAGAGGATGCAGTCGTTGATGCATGCATGTATCTTCAGAACCTCTAAACCTAGAGGGCAGACAACCTTCTTTGCTTCGTACGTACTGGCGGACAACTCGTTATTCTTTGGAAACATATTCTTCAACATTTTCAGCAAGTTTTCAAATGCCGAGTCAGCTACACCTGCCTGTGCCTTCCATTTCAGCAAATCCAGTGTGCAGCCCAGCTTTTTCAGACCATCATCGCATCCGGGGTACAACGACTTTCTGTGATCCTCTAACATGCGATCCAAATTCTCCCTCTCCTTTTCAGTTTCGCAGCGTCTTCGTGCATCAGCAATGGTCCGACCAAGATCATCAACGGTCTCATCACGTGCCTCTTCTTCACCTTCACCTTCACCTTCCCCTTCACCTTCCCCTTCACCTTCAGCATCCTCCATGAAAGTATCACCGAAATGAGCAAGATAGCTTTCATCGATGAAATCATCCCCTTCTTCATCTTCTTCCATTATAACCCCTCTTTCTCCATGCTTGGTCCAACAATTATAGCTTGGCATGAAACCGTGCCGAAGCAGGTGCAGGTGAACTTCTCTTGAGGAAGAGTAACCCTTCTGATTCTTACAGTCAACACATGGACAGATAACAAAACCCTTCTGCTTGTTCGCATTAGCCACTACGAGGAAATCTTTCAAACCCGTAGTGAACTCGCGGGAGAGTCGGTTACCGTACATCCATTGCCGATTCATCTGCATTATTATAATATAAAATATATAATTAACCATCATGCATTTGTTAAACTAACTAGATATAAACAATAGAAATTAAACAATGAACAACACACATGCATATTTTATCAATGACACACATGCATGAAAGGTTCAAGTTGCTAACCGCGATCGAGGAGGAACCTCAAGTGTGGCTCCAACACTTCATATCATGTTTGTTTCACGCTGTTGGGCATTTCATCAAACACCTTGTGTGCATAAGAGGAACCAAAAGCAAACCTACACCCCCTTGTGAAGAGAAGTGGCACCAAATGGCTAAGTGAGTGCGCTGAACTGGTATATATAGGGGAGGAGCTTTAGTCGCGGTTGGCCAGGCCAACCGCGACTAAAGTCCTTTGGGCACATTTAGTCGCGGTTGGCCTGGCCAACCGCGACTAAAGCCCCTCACGTGCACCAGCTGGCCACCGAGCGCCCTGGCCCAAGCCTTTGGTCGCGGTTCGTCTTCCGAACCGCGACTAAAGACTTCATTAGTCGCGGTTCCTACAGTTTCGCGACTAATGGGGCTGGACGTAAGCCTCTTTTTCTACCAGTGGCCGGGAAATTAGCAGACCTGTTTACATGCTAAATAACAAAGAAATTAAAAGACAAAGCATGCTGTCCAATCTCTACAAGTAAAGAATCCACAATCGAACGAGAGTTGTGGCGAGTGTTCCAGAGATTCACAATCTTCGGGCAGTCGGTTTCCATTACCACATGTGAGAATCCACACAAGCTAGCAAAGAGATCTCCTTCCCTTAGTGATAAGGCCTCGGCAATGAAGGGGTCTGTAACACCCACATGTGGCTTGCACCATGAAGCGAGCAACACAATAGATGATGGAGCTACACCGCCGGCACCAGCGAGTTTTGCTTCAGAGTTTATTGCGCCATTTGTCTTAATAAACCCAATATCAGGGGCTCGCCGGCCGTGACCTGGCAGTATAGTCGCCTGTGCAATAGGGATATCTAGCAAGGCCAGATCTTCTCTTATGCGACGAAGAGAGTACACCGGATCCACATGCTCCTTCTCACGAGTCCATTGATTCCGTGAATGCCAAATAGCGCACATCACCGGTACGCTCTTTGCTCTAACTGGATCCGTAGACCGATCATCACATAAAATATCTCTCGCCCAGGTGGTAGGATACAACCTTGGAAGACGGAAGTCGAACCATGTTTGCACTTCATCCCAAAATATGCGTGCATGGGAGCATGAGACCAATGGATGCATGAGATCCTCCTCTCTAGCCAGACAAACATTGCAACGGCTAAGAGGTTTAATGTGTTTATGCTTAAGGGTAGCTTCATCAGGGAGAATTCCGCGTAGTACTATCCACCAAAATACCCTCACCTTGGACACAACTTTGAGCTTCCAGAACGATGTCCACATCTGCTGTTCTGATTTTGAAGTACCGGTAACCGTCCCTTCCTCTAGGGCAAAACACTCTTTTTGATTCACAAGAGTGCGGTACGCCAACTTGACAGAGTACACATCTGAATTTTCAAAAGCCCAAGCAAAGAAATCATCCCCACCACCATTATGGATTGGTATGTTCAATAGAGCTTCTGCATCCGGAGCTAGAAATGTTTCACGAACAAGTTCTGTTTTCCATGTCCAGTTACCATCATCAATAAGCTCGCTCACTGATTGTAGAGAGATATTAGTAGGTCTGAACGTAGGAGACATACGCATGGTACCTAGGATCCACTTCTCGTCCCAAATCGAGATGGAGTGACCATCACCAACGCACATGACCATGCCCGTCTGAAGAGCCTCCCGTCCTGCCACAATCACTCTCCAAATATGAGAGGTAAACTGCGGGACTGTAGCTTGCATAAAATTTGAATCCGGACGTGTTCTACTTCGATTCAGAGGAAAATTGGATGTAATACGCTAGAGTACATTATTTGACGATTTTTTAGGCACAACATAGACGCAGACGCTTATGCATACGCATATATACGTCCACCCCTATGAACACACGGACGCTCACCCTAGCACCCTCGAAAGACTGAGCCGACACATCATCTTGAGATTAACAAAGTCGTCCCAAATGCTTTCGTAGTCGACGGGAACGTCCACTCTCATTGAACGCACATCGTCGCAAGGCCTAGAACAACTCAGCGAAAATGTGTACACCTGTAAAAGTCTATGACTGAACTCTGGTGGGTTAGGGATACCAGTGTATTTCTAACCATTCAACCATGGGTTGATTTGCAATTTTTTTATGACTAGGTAACTGCACGCGCTAACAAAGTATCTATGACTAGGTAATTTCCCGTACGTTGCTATGGATGGTAAATAATTTGTAACACAACAATAGTAGATGAAAAATACACCATGATCGAATCTGCAGCTTGTCTTCTTCGACTGAGTTAGAGAGAAGAAGGAGATATATGAAATGTGTTTTCAGAAAAATCCAAACTGTACCTTCGATGGCCAGAGCCCCTCCATCACCACTGTCATCGACGCCATCCGCGATGCGGCCGCTTCTTCTCTGCCTTGGGCTTCTTCTCCGTCGCAGACTCCTTCACCGGCACCGACTTCTTATCCGCCTTGGGGGCCATGGATGCTGCCACTGCTGCTTGGTGGACGGGAGCAAAGGTGTGATTTCGCTAGAAGAGAGGTGGGGAATTGCAGAGGCGAAGTGGTGGGAAGAAGGGAGCGACGCTATTATATGGGAGCGAGGAGGTAGGCTCTGATTGGTGGAGCGGTTGATGCCTCGGATCAGTGACGTGGCCAAGATATGCTCTTTGGCGTGAATTTTGTAATTTGTGGTCAAGAGTAGAATAATATGTTTATGAATATACATAGATTGGATATTTGAAGATCACATGTGTGGACTTTTAATTTCAAATAAAGTACTTCCACCATCCATACATATTTGTTGGTCTTATAAATCCATCTTTTACATGACCGGAGTGAGTAGGTTGCTATACTTGTTGAGAGCATCACCAACAGCTAGACTGAAAATGAGCCAGATACCTAAAAACTGAATTTTTAGGCTTTTTGGCCCTCCAAAAGGCTACAACAGGCAACAGCTAACATATATATGTATCTCAATGAGGATCCGATCTTTTGGACTGATATTTACTACTATCTCCGTTTAGAATTTTTGGTCTGGTCTTTTGGACTGATATTTACAACTACTCCAACTTCACCGCCGTCGACAAACAAAGAGACCCTCAATGCAACAAACGGATAAGATCCCTGCTAAGAGCATCTCCAATAGATAGTCCAAATTTGACGGTCCAAAACCGGAGATGTAAAATTTGGACCGCCAAAAAGTGTGTTTTGGAGCTCAGGAAAAAGGCCAACTCCAACAAATGGTCCAAATTCATGGTCCAAAAAAGCAACTCCAATAGATGGTCCAAATTCATGGTCCAAAACCGTCCAGCAGCCGTGCAGCTGCTGTTCAGCCGCTGTCCAGCCACTGTACAACCGCACATATTGCATAAAACATGTTTTAAAACAACATAAAAAAATTTCATGTCCATAATATCAAATTATTACATAGTTCTACAAATCCAGGAGATGAAATGCAACACAAATACAACATAGTTTTGCACAATACAACATAGTTTTGAACAAACAAATAATGAATCTATGCGGATCTTTCGCCATGCCATTTCCAATGCTCTTCCATCAAATCTTTCTGGAGTTGATCATGCACATCGGTGTCTCTAATCTCGCTGTACACCTTCATGAAACGTTTGAGGCGCTCCTCTTTGCGCATGGGGTTAACATGAATGCCCATCAACTGATAGAACGCACGACCACTTCTACCATAGTTATTGCAAATTGCTTGACATAGAAGATAGAAGTGCTCTCTGCCATCGCCAAGTTGTCATCAATGTAATCTGCCGGAACATCATATGCCATCATGCGCAAAGCGGCAGTGACCTTCTGCTCAATGCTATGGCCAAGCAACCCGGCACAGTTCCTTCTCTGCTCGAAGACTGGATTATGCTGCTTCACGGAATTGCAAATGCGAAAGAACAAGTCTTTCGACATTCTGAAACGGCGTCGAAAGTAATTCTCCAGAAAAACAGGTGATGATGCAAAGTAGTTGCGCACCAACCATTTGTGCGCATCAATCCATTTTCTCCGAATGAACGCACGACCATAAACGGAACCACCGTGCTTCGGTTTCTTCCTCTTGTGCATGGCCACTAGCATAGCAATCTCCTCTTCTTCATGCAAATCAAATTACTCGTCCGATGATGAATCATCCACGAAAGAGGAGTCAACCGAGCTCATCTACAATGCACACAACCACCGTCAAACATACTATCCAATCCCAAGTTAAATCATTTTTTTACCTTGGGGAATTCTGTCGAACACCTTGTGCACGCGGTGGAAGAAGATGGACGCCGGTTAGATTGGCTGCTGCTGACGGCTGCGGTCGGCTCCGGACAGCGGCGGTGATAAGAAATGAGCTTGGAGGCTGGCGAAGAGGAGCTCGACGGGCAGTGAAGAATAGTTCGGCAGCCGGGCGGAGGGCTTGATGCGGCGGTCGTGCGGCCAGCGCAACAGCCGTGGACAGGCTCACGGCCGATGGGAGGAGGTCTGTAACACCCTCGATGCGGCTATAGCTCCCACGTGTCGAGGCACGACTTAGAGACATAACCGCATTGAAAGCAATGTCGCAAGTCAGGCAATCATTACAACATCCCATGTAATATATAATAAAAGGGGGAGATACATAGTTGGCTTACACTCGCCACGTCACATCAAAGTTCATAAATAACATCCATCATACAAACACTCATGGCCCGACTACGGCGCCAAAATAGAAGAGAACCCAACATGCGACAAGGCCCCGAATCAAACCCCAACTAGGCACCACTACTGATCATCAGGAAAAGACACGTAGTAACGCTGAGAGTCCTCGTCAAACTCCCACTTGAGCTCGTACTCGTCACCTGGAGCAGAATCACCTGGACCTGCATCTGGAGTAATAGTATCTGTGAGCCACAGGGACTCAGCAATCTCGCACCCTCGCGATCAAGACTATTTAAGCTCATAGGAAGGGTAAGGCAAAAATATGTGGAGCTGCAGCAAGCGACTAGCAAGTATGGTGGCTAACTTATTCACAAAAGAGAGCGAGAAGAGGAGGCAAAGCACGAGCGAGAAACTAGAGAGCAACCTGCGCAAGCATAACTCCAACACCGTGTCCACTTCTCGGACTCCGCCGAGAAGAGGCCATCACGGCAACACACTCAGTTGATTCATTTTAATTAATTAAGGTTTAAGTTATCTACAACCGGACATTAACAAATTCCCATCCGCCCATAACCGCGGGCACGGCTTTCGAAAGTTCAATCCCTGCAGGGGAGTCCCAACTTAGCCCATGACAAGCTCTCGCGGTCAATGAAGGAATAGACCTCCTCCCAAGACGTTCCGATCAGACTCGGTATCTCGGTAACTCAAGACACTTCGACAGGTTAAAACAAGACCAGCAACACCGCCCGAATGTGCCGACAAATCCCGATAGGAGCTGCACATATCTCTTTTTCAGGGCACACTCAGATTGTCCTAGGTACGGGTAGGCTAGCCCAGAGTTGCCCCTGGTGGCCACCGATAGCTGACAGGTGGACCAACACTCAGAGGAGCACTGGCCCGGGGGGGGGGTAAAATAAGATGACCCTTGAGTCTGCAGAACCCAAGGGAAAGAAAAGGGCTAGGTGGCAAATGGTAAAACCAAGGTTGGGCATTGCTGGAAAAGCTTTAATCAAGGCGAAATATCAAGGGGTTCCCATTATAACCCAACCGCGTAAGGAACGCAAAATCCGAGAACATAACACCGATATGACGAAAACTAGGGCGGCAAGAGTGGAACAAAACACTAGGCGAGAGGCCGAGCCTTCCACCCTTCACCAAGTATATAGATGCATTAAGATAACATAGCAATATAATGATATCCCAACAAGTAAATAAAAGATGTTCCAACAAGGAACGGCCTCCAATCTTCACCTGCGACTAGCAACGCTATAAGAGGGGCTGAGCAAAACGGTAACATAGCCAATCAACGGTTTGCTAGGACATGGTGGGTTAGAGTTTCAACATGGCAATTGGGAGGCTGACAAGCAAAAGGTAGGCATCGTAGCATTGGCATAGCAAAGAGTTAGCAAACTAGCATAGCAAAGATAGTAGTGATTTCGAGGGTATGATCATCTTGCCTGCACAGTTGTTAGAGTTGACTGGATCCTCACAAGCAAACTCAACGGGCTCCTCGGTAGCGAACTTGTCTCCCGGCTCTACCCAAACAAGACAAATAAGCAACAATGATACAATCAACCACGTGCAAGCTCAAACAATAAGGTGCAAAGATGGTATGCTATGCGGGATGCGATGCGGGATGCAAAATGTAAGATATGACAGGAAATGCATGAACCTGGCCTCAACATGGAATTCCAAGGGTGCCACTGGAAAGATGAGATGAAATCGCTTGAAAACGATATAAAGAACGCCGGAATCGGAGTTACGGTTTGGAAATGGCAAGCGTTTCAAAAATGACACCGGTCTGCGATTTACAGCAAGTAGGCATCTAAATGCAATGAGATGAACATGCTTCAGCCACCAAACATGACAACAAAGTACATGGCAGGGATGCACACGAGATACTTAACAAAAGACTAGCATTGAGCCACGGCCAATTCATCCATTATGAGGTTCAAACAAGCATGGCAAAAACGCAAATGCAAAACAGATTTCAGACTTGATGAAATTAACACTTGTCTGAAATCTCAGATCACGAAGCCCTCATCGGAGCAGCAAAACAACATGATACATGACCTGATTAAGACAAGTAAGAACATGGCATGGAGCTACTCAACAAGATTAACAAAAGACCCAAAGTGACCTGGGGCCAAAAGGGTTCACAAAATATACTAACGGACACACGAACATAGCTAAAATATAATCAGTTTTCCGACTAGTGAAAACTGAGACATGCTGAAATATAACTCACGAAGGCATGTAAACAAGCTCGATGCACTCACTACGGTGCAAGTCATGGCAAGGCAAGCATACATCCATTAAGAAGGCACAAAATTCTAGCTAGACATGGCAAGAACAATGGCATAGCATGCACGGATCAACTACAATAACATCGACAAAATCGCAAACGAGTTGACGATCTGCCCAGATTCACTAGGAAGCAAAAGTAGAGCTTGATTGACTCAAGCTAGGGTGCTCCATAATTGCAAACAAAGACATGGATAGATAGAGCATAACATGATTAACAAAACTCTTTTACTGATCATCCTCAAAAGAGGCACGGATCACTAGGAAACAAGCTGAACATATGGCATCATGAACTAAAATAAACCCAGACTTAGTGAAAACAACTAAGTCTCTGAAAACAGATTTCCCGGGTGCCTCTCTTTGCAAGCTTGCACAAGTCACCACACATATCCTAAAAATGCATGGGTTGCACCTCTGGAAATAAGAAAAAATCCTTAACAAAATATATGAAGGACTCACAGGCATAGCATGCACACAACAATCATGGCAAAAATGACAAAAGTCTAAGATGAACTAGCAGATCTGACTATTAACTCACGAAGCCTCCTTCTAACAGCATTTTGGGCATCAGGAGGAGCTCAAATTAAAATTATGCAATGGAATGAAATGACGTACTCGTCGAGACGAACATTTTGATATACTAAATGTCCAAAACGGAGCTACGGATGCGGAGATACGGCAGGTCAAAGTAGGCATAAAAATTAGGGTTAGGATGGAAAGTCAACCGAAAATATCTCCAGATCCAGATCTGCACGGGTTACAAGGATCGCCGGGGTGCACTGTTCGCCGGAGTTCTTCGGAGATGGCCGGCCGGAGTGGAAGACGAGGCTGCCGGAGAGAGGGAGGCCGGAATTGGCGCGGTTCCCGAGGGGCGGTGAGGCGGCAGGGGACCCGATCCGGCGCCGGGTCGAGGGCGCGGCTACCGGAGTTTGTCGCCGGCGATGCCGCACGGCGGCCGGAGCTTGAGAGGAGGCGACGGGGCGAGCGAGGCTCCCAGACGGCGCGGGCGAGGGAGGCAGGCGACATGGAGGCGGCGTGGGGCGCAGCCCGCAGTCGCGGCGTCGGGGGCCGGAATTTGGCCTTCGGGCCCGGCGGCGGTGGAAGGTGGCGGCGCCACGTGGCGCGACCCGGCTGGTCGAAGGCAGCGGCGGACGCTGTCCGGCCGGGGGCGGACGTGTCCGTCGGTGGCGGGGATCTGTTTTTTTAGCTAGGGTTTCAGGGAGAGGGAGAGATCCGAAAACGGAGGGGTGTATATATAGGCATAAGTGAAGTTAGGAGAGTCCAAATGAGGTGCGGTTTTCGGCCACGCGATCGTGATTGAACGCTCTAGGACATGGAGTAGAGTTTGGTGGGTTTTTGGGCCAAATTGGAGGGGTGTTGGGCTGCAACACACACGAGGCCTTTTCGGTCCCTCGGTTAACCGTTGGAGTATCAAACGAAGTCCAAATGGCACGAAACTTGACATGCGGTCTACCGGTAGTAAACCAAGGCCACTTGGTAAGTCTCGGTCCAATCCGGAAATGTTTAAACCCCACACACGAAAGAAAGCTAGAAATGACCACCGGAGGAGAACGATGCGCCGGAATGCAAAACGGACAACGGGAAAAATGCTCGAATGCATGAGATGAACACGTATGCAAATGCAATGCACATGATGACATGATATGAGATGCATGACAACGATAACAACACACGGAGACAAAGACCCGAACCCGAGAAATAAATATAGCTTAACGCCGGAAACGGCAAGAGTTGGAGTACAAATAGGGAAAGTTACATCCGGGGTGTTACAACACTCCACCACTACGAAAAGATCTCGCCCCGAGATCTAGGACTGAAAGAACTCCGGGTACTCAGAGCGGAGGTGATCCTCGCGTTCCCAGGTAGCTTCATGGTCGGAATGGTGTGACCACTTGACTTTGAGAAATTTGATTGACTTGTTGCGAGTCTTGCATTCAGTCTCTTCAAGAATAGCAACTGGGTGCTCACGATAAGAGAGATCTTCTTGGAGCTCAATGTCCTCGAAGTTGACGGTGCGGTCAGGAGTCTTGAAGCACTTTCGAAGCTGAGAGACATGGAACACGTCATGAACATTTGCAAAGTTTGAAGGAAGCTCGAGCTGATAGGCGAGGTCGCCTCTCTTGCTGACAATCTTGAAAGGTCCCACGTATCTAGGGGCAAGGTTCCCTTTGATACCGAAGCGACGAGTGCCTTTCATAGGAGAGACGCGGAGGTAAACATGATCTCCGATCTCGAAAGCCAAATCACGGTGCTTACTATCATAGTAGCTCTTCTGGCGGGATTGGGCTGCTTTGAGGTTATCACGAATGACTTTGCACATTTCTTCTGCTTCTGTGATTAAGTCATTACCCAAAAGCTGACGTTCACCGGTTTCAGACCAGTTGAGAGGGGTACGGCACTTCCTGCCATACAGAATTTCAAAAGGGGCCTTGCCCGAACTTGCTTGAAAACTATTGTTGTAGGAGAATTCAACATAAGGAAGACAATCCTCCCATTTCATACCGAAGGAGATCACACAAGCTCTGAGCATATCTTCAAGAATCTGGTTGACACGCTCGACTTGACCGCTTGTTTGAGGATGGAAAGCAGTGTTGAAGCGGATGTTGGTGCCCATGGCCTTCTGGAAAGAATCCCAAAACTTGAAGGTAAAGATGCTGCCACGGTCTGAAGAGATCACTTGAGGAATACCATGCAGAGAGACAATTCGAGAGGTATAGAGTTTCGCCAATTGAGCTGCAGTGATCGACTCTTTGATAGGCAGAAAGTGAGCCACTTTGGTGAGTTTGTCGATGACAACGAATATAGTATCATTGACACGCTTGGACTTTGGGAACCCAGTCACAAAGTCCATTTCAATGTGGTCAAACTTCCATTCTGGAATGGCAAGAGGTTGGAGGAGACTTGCTGGCCTTTGGTATTCTGCCTTCACTCTTCTGCAAACATCACATTCATTCACGAATTGAGCGATCTCGCGCTTCATTCGAGTCCACCAATAAGCTTGCTTGAGGTCCTGATACATCTTCGTGCTCCCAGGGTGGATGGAGAGGAGAGAATTGTGAGCCTCGTTCATGATCACTTTACGGAGGTCATCTTTGGGCACAACAATACGATCCTCGAAGAAGAGAGTGTCCTTGTCATCAAGGTGGTAGCACTTGTACTTGGACTGACTCTTGGCAATCCCAATCTTCACCTTTTTCACCATAGCATCAAGAAGCTGGGCTTGGCGAATCTGGTCTTCTAAGGTAGGAGAGACTAGAAGGTTGGCGAGGAAACCTTTGCAGATTAAGCTTGCGGAAAGCTTCACAAAGCTCGGGTTGATAAGGCTTGAGAATCAGACTGTTGCAGTAGGCCTTTCTGCTCAAAGCGTCAGCAATCACATTGGCCTTGCCTGGAGTATACTCGATACTCGGATTATACTCTTGAATCATTTCGACCCATCGAGTTTGCCTGAGGTTGAGATTAGGCTGAGTGAAGTTGACCTTGAGACTCTTGTGATCAGTGAAAATGTCCACTTTTCTTCCCAATAGAAGATGTCTCCAAGTCAAAAGAGCATGCACAACTGCCGCCAACTCGAGATCATGAGTGGGGTAGTTTTTCTCATTAGGCTTCAACTGACGAGATGTATAAGCAACAACTTTCTTCTCTTGCATCAAAACTGCGCCAAGACCTTGGAGAGAGGCATCACAAAAGACCTCGTACGACTTGGATTCATCAGGCGGAGTCAGAACTGGAGCAGTGATCAATTTCTCTTTCAAAGTGTTGAAAGCAATATCACACTCCGGAGACCAAACGTACTTGACGTGCTTCTGAAGAAGATTAGAGAGAGGCTTCGCGATCTTAGAAAAGTTTTCAACGAATCTTCGGTAATAGCTTGCGAGACCGAGAAAACTGCGGAGTTGCTTCACATTCTGAGGAGGTTCCCAATTCACAATTGCAGACACCTTCTCAGGATTCACGGAAATGCCCTTGGCAGAGATGATATGACCAAGATAAAGAACCTCATCGAGCCAAAATTCACACTTGGAAAACTTGGCATAGAACTCGGTAGAGTATTTTGTGAACCCTTTTGGCCCCAGGTCACTTTGGGTGTTTTGTTAAGCTTGTTGAGTAGCTCCATGCCATGTTCTTACTTGTCATGTTCAGGTTTTCTATCATGTTATTTTGCTGCTCCGAAGAGAGCATCGTGATCTGAAATTTCAGACTAGCGTTAATTTCACTAAGTCTGGAATCTGTTTTGCATTTGCGTTTTAGCCATGCTTGTTTGAACCTCTTAAGGGATGAATTTGCCTATGGCTCAGTGCTAGTGTTTTGTCAACCATCTTGTGTACTTCACTGCCATGTATTTTGTTTTCATGTTTGGAGGCTGTAGCATGTTCATTTCGTTGCATTTAGATGCCTACTTGCTGCAAATCGCAGACCGGTGTCGTATCTTAAAACGCTCGCCATTTCCAAACCGTAACTCCGATTTCAATGATCCTTATATCGTTTTCAAGCGATTTCATCCCCTCTATCCAGTGGTACACTTGGTTTTCCAAGTTGATACCAGGTTCATGCATTTCCTGTCATATCTTGCATTTTGCATCCCGCATCGCATCCCGCATAGCATATCGTCATTTCATCATATTGCTTGGTCTTGCCCGTGGTTGATTGTATCCTTGTTGCTTGTTTGTCTTGTTGGGTAGAGCCGGGAGACGAGTTTGCTACCGAGGAGCCCGTTGAGTTTGCTTGTGAGGATCCAGTCAACTCTGACAACTGTGCAGGCAAGATGATCATACCCTCGAAATCACTACTATCTTTGCTATGCTAGTTTGCTCGCTCTTTTGCTTTGCCACTGCTACGATGCCTACCTTTTGCTTGTCAGCCTCCCAATTGCCATGTTGAACCTCTAACCCACCATTGTCCTAGCAAACCGTTGATTGGCTATGTTACCGCTTTGCTCAGCCCTTCTTATAGCGTTGTTAGCTGCAGGTGAAGATTGGAGCCGTTCCTTGTTGGAACATTTATTTACTTGTTGGGATATCATTATATTGCTATGTTATCTTAATGCATCTATATACTTGGTAAAGGGTGGAAGGCTCGGCCTCTCGCCTAGTGTTTTGTTCCACTCTTGCCGCCCTAGTTTCCGTCATATTGGTGTTATGTTCCCGGATTGTGCGTCCCTTACGCGGTTGGGCTATAATGGGAACCCCTTGATAGTTCGCCTTGATTAAAGCTTTTCCAGCAATGCCCAACATTGGTTTTACCATTTGCCACCTAGCCTCTTTTTCCCTTGGGTTTCCGGAGCCCGAAGGTCATCTTTATTTTAGCCCCCCACGGGCCAGTGCTCCCCTGAGTGTTGGTCCGAACTAGAGCCCTGTGCAGCGCCACCTCAGGGAAACTCGAGGTTTGGTTTTAGTTGTACGGATTTCTCATCTGAGTGTGCCCTGAGAAAGAGATATGTGCAGCTCCTATCGGGATTTGTCGGCACATTCGGGCGGTGTTGCTGGACTTGTTTTAACCTGTCGAATCATCTTGTTGTACCGAGATACCGAGTCTGATCGGTGTGTCTTGGGTGGAGGTCTATTCCTTCATTGACCGTGAGAGCTTGTTATGGGCTAAGTTGGGACCCCCCTGCAGGGATTGATCTTTCGAAAGCCGTGCCCGCGGTTATGGGCAGATGGGAATTTGTTAATGTCCGGTTGTAGATAACTTTAACTAAACTTAATTAAAATGAATCAACCGTGTGTGTTACCGTGATGGCCCCTTCTCGGCGGAGTCCGGGAAGTGGACACGGTGTTGGAGTTATGCTTGCGCAGGATGTTCCTTTAGCTTCTCGCTCGTGCTTCGCCTTCTCTTCTCGCTCTCTTTTGCGTATACGTTAGCCACCACATATGCTAGTCGCTTGCTGCAGCTCCACATATATTTGCCTTATCCATTCCTATGAGCTTAAATAGTTTTGATCGCGTGGGTGTGAGATTGCTGAGTCCCTGTGGCTCACAGATACTACAACTCCAGATGCAGGTCCAGGTGATTCCGCTCCAGGTGACGAGTACGAGCTCAAGTGGGAGTTCGACGAGGACTCTCAGCGTTACTATGTGTCTTTTCCGGATGATCAGTAGTGGTGCCTAGTTGGGGTTATCGATTCAGGACCTTGTCGCATGTTGGGTTCTTTTCTATTTTGGCACCGTAGTCGGGCCATGAGTGATTTGTTTGATGGATGTTATTTATGTACTCTGATGTGACGTGGCGAGTGTAAGCCAACTATGTTATCTCCCTCTTTTATTATATATTACATGGGATGTTGTAATGATGGCCTGACTTGCGACATTGCTTTCAATGCGGTTATGCCTCTAAGTCGTGCCTCGACACGTGGGAGCTATAGCCGCATCGAGGGCGTTACAAGTTGGTAATCAGAGCCTTCCCCGACCTTAGGAGCCCCATTGCTTGATCGTTTTTAGCAGCCGAGTTGTGTCTAGAAAAATGTTTTGAGTCCTTAGGAATTATATATCGGAGAGCTTAGGAACTCTTTTTACTTCCCAGTCTCCTCATCGCTCTGGTAAGGCATCCTGGCGTAGAGTTTTGACTCTTCTCTTCTCAAATTTCACTAAATTTTTTTTTTAGGATCACGCGAGTATCTTGGATTTGTTCCGATGGTTTTGTGACGAGAACATTGTTCTTGGTGCCTCCTGTCTTTAGGGGTTGTGACAGTGTCCCGGGGAGTTAAGCTCCGAGGTGTTGTCGTCACAATTTTATCGTTGCAATTCTGGTATACTTGAGATATGTGCGCGACATCGGAAATCTCTTTTATGCAGTTCGTTGGTGAGATAACCTCGACGCCACCCAGTACTGGGGCGGGAGTTCCGGAGTATCGCCATAACTTGTATAACGGATGCTTTTCGAAGGTTGAGGTAGATGGTTTCCGAAGTTTTCTTGGTTATGTGTTGAAGGATGGATACAGCTGGATGTAGGATTTGCTAATTTGGGTGAGATATTGTGCTTCCCCTGTATCCCCAACACCTGATTGCATAACCGGAAAGGTTCGGGAGTTTCATAGGTGGGAATTCTAGTAGCTCTAGTTCTTCTTCCACGGATATTGGTTTGAGATTGGGATTTCTTACCGATTATTCGTTCTTGATCCGTACCTTGTTGATTTATTTCTCTACCTTAATTCTTCGTGGCTTCGCAATTTATGGATATGTGACCATTTGAAGAGAAATGCATTCGTTCATTTTGTTCGGATGTGAAGACTATATGTTGCAATTTTCATTCCGTTGGATTCAGCTTCTATATTGTTGTCTATCAATGTGCTAATGGTGGTCGACCTGTTCAGGATGGCTCCTCCAACGCGCACGACTCCGAATCCTGATCCGCCACCACCTCCGCCTCCTCCGGAAGCATGGCAAGCTGTGATGGCCGCTACTAATGCAAACACACAGTTGATCATGCAAATTCTCCAAGAGCGCAATCAAGGCAGTCAAGGGAATCAAGGCCATAATCAGCACCACTTTGCTACTCTGAACCAGTTCCTCGCAAATGGCCCAAAGACGTTCAGCGGTTGTGTTGAGGCTACCGATGCTGACGATTGGCTAGTGGATCTGGGCAAGCATTTTGAATGCAGCAACGTCAGGCCTGAAGATTTCGTCAAGTTCGCTTCTTTCCAGCTCAAAGATCAGGCTGCAGAGTGGTTCCAGCAGTACAAGGATTCCAGAGGTGGACGTGTTATCACTTGGGACGATTTCCGTCAAGATTTCCGCGCTCATCACATCCCTTAAAGTGTGGTTGAGAGTAAGCGTCAGGAATTCCGCAATCTGAAGCAAGGCTCTTTGTATGTCTATGACTACAACAAGTTGTTCCAGAAGCTCGCCCGTTTTGCCAAGCAGGATGTTCCTGATGAGAAGAGCATGATCTATCAGTTCAGGGGTGGTCTTCGTGAGGAAATTCAGCTCGCTCTTGTCCTCTTTGAGCCGTTGAGATACGATGAGTTCTACAACATGGCACTGAAGCAAGAGGATGCTCAGATGAGGTGTGATGCTTCCAGGAAGCGTGCCAGAGATGTTACTCCTTCTTCCTCTACTCAAGTGGTCAAGCAGCAGAAGTATTGGCTTCCTCCTCCTCCGTTCCGTCAGCCGTATCAGCAGAAGAGCAAAGGTGGCAGTGGTTTCTCCCACCCACCCAACCCAGGCTTTCAGAACAAGGCTTCGTCTCAAGCTCCAAGACCGAGTGCTCCGTATCACCGTCCGCTTTCAGAGGTCACGTGCAACAAGTGCCAACAGAAGGGTCACTATGCCAACAAGTGTACCAACCAGAGGCGTCTTCCTCCTCCTCCTCCTGTCAGATCGGCAAGTACAGCTGTGGTCAAGCACAATCCCAAGCATGCCAAGGTCAATATGGTGAATGCAGCTCAGGCAGAGGATTCTTCAGATGTGATCATGGGTAACCTTCCTGTTAATGATATTCCTGCAAAAGTTCTTTTTGACACTGGTGCATCGCATTGTTTCATCTCGAGACCTTTTGCTTCCAAGCATGATTTTGTTACTCAAATGTTGCCGAGACCGTTGTCTATTGACTCTCCGGCCAGCCTCTTGACATCTCGAGTGTGTGTTCCGGATGTTACAATCACTTTGGGCGACTGCAAGTTTCTCTCTTCTCCGGTGGTTCTTGGCAATTCTAACATTGATCTTATTCTTGGGATGGACTGGCTCTCTAAGCATAAAGCTCAGCTTGATTGTGCAGCCAGGCAGATTCAACTGACTCATTCGTCTGAGGATGTAATTATCTTTGCTGCTCGGGATAATACCATCCGGTTGTTTTCTCTCAATGAGAAGGGTGAATTGGATGCTATTTCGCAGATTCCGGTTGTTTGTGAGTATCAAGACGTTTTTCCCGAAGAACTTCCAGGGATGCCTCCAAACCGGCCGGTTGAATTCGTTATTGAACTTGAGCCCGGTACGGAACCTGTGTGCAAACGTCCCTACAAGCTCGGCCCCGAAGAGTTGAAGGAGTTGAAGAAACAACTCGATGAGCAAGAAAGATTGGGTCTCATTCGGCCTAGTACTTCTCCGTGGGGTTGTGGTGTTCTTTTTGTGAAGAAGAAGGATGGATCGAGTCGACTTTGTGTTGATTACCGTCCAGCTAACAAGAAGACCATCAAGAACAAATACCCACTTCCCAACATCAATGAGCTGTTCGAACAACTCAAGGGTGCTCAAGTATTCTCCAAGCTTGATCTCCGTATGGGTTATCATCAGATTCATATTCGTGAGCAAGATATTCCCAAGACGGCGTTTAGGACAAGCTTTGGTTCATATGAATACACCGTCATGTCTTTTGGCCTCGCCAACGCTCCTCCGACGTTCTCTCGCATGATGAACTTCATCTTCAACCCCTACATCAATGAATTCGTTTTGGTCTATCTCGACGACATTCTGGTTTTCTCGAAGAACAAGGAAGATCATGCCAAGCACTTGCGTTTGGTTCTTGACAAGCTCAGGGAACATCAGTTCTACGCCAAGTTCTCCAAGTGTGAATTTTGGCTCGATGAGGTTCTTTATCTTGGTCATATCATCTCTGCCAAGGGCATTTCCGTGAATCCTGAGAAGGTGTCTGCAATTGTGAATTGGGAACCTCCTCAGAACGTGAAGCAACTCCGCAGTTTCCTCGGTCTCGCAAGCTATTGCAGAAGATTCGTTGAAAACTTTTCTAAGATCGCCAAGCCTCTCTCAAATCTTCTTCAGAAGCACGTCAAGTACGTTTGGTCTCCGGAGTGTGATATTGCTTTCAACACTTTGAAAGAGAAATTGATCACTGCTCCAGTTCTGACTCCGCCTGATGAAACCAAGCCGTACGAGGTCTTTTGTGATGCCTCTCTCCAAGGTCTCGGTGCTGTACTGATGCAAGAGAAGAAAGTTGTTGCTTATACCTCTCGCCAGTTGAAACCTAATGAGAAGAACTACCCCACTCATGATCTCGAGTTGGCGGCAGTTGTGCACGCTTTGTTGACTTGGAGACATCTTCTATTGGGAAGGAAAGTGGATATTTTCACTGATCACAAGAGTCTCAAGTACATCTTCACTCAGCCTAATCTCAACCTCAGGCAGACTCGATGGGTCGAAATGATTCAAGAGTACAATCCGAGTATCGAGTATACTCCAGGCAAGGCTAATGTGATTGCTGACGCTTTGAGCAGAAAAGCATATTGCAACAGTCTGATTTTCAAGCCTTATCAACCCGAGCTTTGTGAAGCTTTCCGCAAACTTAATCTGCAAGTTGTTCCTCAAGGTTTCCTCGCCAACCTTCAAGTCTCTCCTATCTTAGAAGACCAGATTCGCCAAGCCCAACTTCTTGATGCTATGGTGAAGAAGGTGAAGATTGGTATTGCAAAGAGTCAGTCCAAGTACAAGTGCTACCGACTTGATGACGAGGACACTCTCTTCTTCGAGGATCGAATTGTTGTGCCCAAAGGTGAACTTCGTAAGGTGATCATGAACGAGGCTCACAACTCTCTCCTCTCCATCCACCCTGGTAGTACGAAGATGTATCAGGATCTCAAGCAAGCTTATTGGTGGACTCGAATGAAGCGCGAGATCGCTCAATTCGTGAATGAATGTGATGTCTGCAGAAGAGTGAAGGCAGAACACCAAAGGCCAGCAGGTCTCCTCCAACCTCTTGCCATTCCAGAATGGAAGTTTGACCACATTGAAATGGACTTCGTGACTGGGTTTCCAAAGTCCAAGCGTGGGAATGATGCTATATTCGTCGTCATCGACAAGCTCACCAAAGTGGCTCATTTTCTGCCTATCAAAGAGTCGATCACTGCAGCTCAATTGGCGGAACTCTATACCTCTCGCATTGTCTCTCTGCACGGTATTCCTCAAGTGATATCTTCAGACCGTGGCAGCATCTTTACCTCCAAGTTTTGGGATTCTTTTCAGAAGGCCATGGGCACCAACATCCGCTTCAGCACAGCTTTCCATCCTCAAACGAGCGGTCAAGTCGAGCGTGTCAACCAAATTCTTGAAGATATGCTCAGGGCTTGTGTGATCTCCTTCGGCATGAAGTGGGAGGATTGTCTTCCTTATGCTGAATTCTCATACAACAACAGCTTTCAAGCAAGTTCGGGCAAGGCCCCCTTTGAAATTCTGTATGGCAGGAAGTGCCGTACCCCTCTCATCTGGTCTGAAACCGGTGAACGTCAGCTGCTGGGCAATGACTTAATCACAGAAGCAGAAGATATGTGCAAAGTCATTCGTGATAACCTCAAAGCAGCTCAGTCCCGCCAGAAGAGCTACTATGATAGTAAGCACCGTGATCTGGCTTTCGAGATCGGAGATCACGTTTACCTCCGCGTCTCTCCTATGAAAGGTACTCGTCGCTTCGGTATCAAAGGGAAGCTTGCCCCTAGATACGTGGGACCTTTCAAGATTGTCAGCAAGAGAGGCGACCTCGCCTATCAACTCGAGCTTCCTTTAAACTTTGCAAATGTTCATGATGTGTTCCATGTCTCTCAGCTTCGAAAGTGCTTCAAGACTCCTGACCGCACCGTCAACTTCGAGGACATTGAGCTCCAAGAAGATCTCTCCTACCGTGAGCACCCAGTTGCTATTCTTCAAGAGACTGAACGCAAGACTCGCAACAAGTCAATCAAATTTCTCAAAGTTAAGTGGTCTCACCATTCCGACCGTGAAGCCACATGGGAACGAGAGGATCACCTCTGTTATGAGTACCCGGAGTTCTTTCAGTCCTAGATCTCGGGACGAGATCTTTTCATAGTGGTGGAGTGTTGTAACGCCCCAGATGTAACTTTCCATATTTGTATCCAACTCTTGCCGTCTCCGGCGCTAAGTTATATTTATTTCTCGGGTTCGGGTCTTGTCTCCGTGTGTTGTTTTCGTTTTCATGCATCTCATACCTTGTCATCTCGTGCATTGCATTTGCATACATGTTCATCTCATGCATTCGAGCATTTTCCCCGTTGTCCGTTTTGCATTCCGGCGCTTCGTTCTCCTCCGGTGGTCATTTCTAGTCTTCTTTCGTGTGTGGGGTTTAAACATTTCCGGATTGGACCGAGACTTGCCAAGCGGCCTTGGTTTACTACCGGTAGACCGCCTGTCAAGTTTCGTACCATTTGGACTTCGTTTGATACTCCAACGGTTAAACGAGGGACCGGAAAGGCCTCGTGTGTGTTGCAGCCCAACACCCCCCAAATTTGGCCCAAAACCCACCAAACTCTGCTCCATGTCCTAGAGCGTTTGATCACGATCGTGTGGGCGAAAACCGCACCTCATTTGGACTCTCCTAGCTCCACTTATGCCTATTTATACCCCCTCCATTCGGATCTCTTCTTCCCCCGTCCGAAACCCTAGTTAAAAAAAAAACAGATCCATCTTCCCCCGCGCCGGGCCGGACGTGTCCGCCCGCGCCGGACGTTGTCCGCCCCGCC
>NC_041384.1:13726278-13732758 GCF_002162155.2 Triticum dicoccoides | reverse complement strand
TCCGCCCGCGGGCCTCCGCGCCACCGCGCCGGGCGCCACCGCCCCGGCGACCACCGGATCCGCCCCGGCCGGCCTCCTCCCGCGTCTCCGGCGGCCAAGTCCCGGCCAGCTACAGTGTTCCCCGGCGCCGCCTCGGGAAGCGTGCCGATCCAGATCTGGATCTGGGCTAGGTTGACCTCTCCGCGAAACCCTAATCTCCCAGATTTTTATGCATTCTTTGACTGCTTGTATCTCCGCATCCGTAGCTCCGTTTTGGGCATATGATATACAAAATCTTCGTCTCGACATGTACATCATTTCATTCCATTGCATCATTTGCATTTGAGGTCATCTTGATACCCAAAATGCTGTTAGAAGGAGGCTTCGTGAGTTAGATTGCAGATCCGTTAGTTCATCATGCACTTTTGTCATTTTTGCCATGTTTAATTCGTGCATGATATGCCTGTGCCCCTTTGGGATGAATTGTTAAGCATTTTGTCTTCTTTCCAGAGGTGCCACCCATGTATTTTTAGGATGTGTGTGTTGTCTTGTGCAAGCTTGCGAAGAGAGGTACCTGAGATTGCAGATTTCAGGGACTTAGTGATTTTCACTAAGTCTGGGATATTTTAGTTCATGATGCTATATGTCCAGCTTGTTTCCTAATGATCCGTGCCTCTTTTGAGGATGACCAGTAAGGGAGTTTTGATATTTATGTTATGCTCTATCCATCCATGTCTTTGTTTACATATGTTGAGTGCTCTAGTTTGACTCAATCGAGCTCAACTTTTGCTTCGTTGTTAATCTGGGCAGATCGTCAACTTGTTTGCGATTTTGCCGATGCTACCGTTAGTGTTCGATGCATGCTATGCCTTTGTTCTTACCATGTGTAGCTAGCACATTGTGCCTTCTTGATGGTTATATGCTTTCCTTTCCATGACTTGCACCGTAGTGAGTGCATCGAGCTCGTTTACATGCCTTCGTGAGTTATATTTCAGCGTGTCTCAGTTTTCACTAAGTCTGAAAACTGATTGTGTTCGAGCGATGTTCGTGAGCTCGGTAGAGTATTTTATGAACCCTTTTGGCCCCAGGTCACTTTTGGTGTTTTGTTAAGCTTGTTGAGTAGATCCATGCCATGTTCTTACTTGTCATGTTCAGGTTTTCTATCATGTTGTTTTGCTGCTCCGAAGAGAGCATCGTGATCTGAAATTTCAGACTAGCGTTAATTTCACTAAGTCTGGAATCTGTTTTGCATTTGCGTTTTAGCCATGCTTGTTTGAACCTCTTAAGGGATGAATTTGCCTATGGCTCAGTGCTAGTGTTTTGTCAACCATCTTTTGTACTTCACTGCCATGTATTTTGTTTTCATGTTTGGAGGCTGTAGCATGTTCATTTCGTTGCATTTAGATGCCTACTTGCTGCAAATCGCAGACCGGTGTCGTATCTTAAAACGCTCGCCATTTCCAAACCGTAACTCCGATTTCAATGATCCTTATATCGTTTTCAAGCGATTTCATCCCCTCTATCCAGTGGTACACTTGGTTTTCCAAGTTGATACCAGGTTCATGCATTTCCTGTCATATCTTGCATTTTGCATCCCGCATCGCATCCCGCATAGCATATCGTCATTTCATCATATTGCTTGGTCTTGCCCGTGGTTGATTGTATCCTTGTTGCTTGTTTGTCTTGTTGGGTAGAGCCGGGAGACGAGTTTGCTACCGAGGAGCCCGTTGAGTTTGCTTGTGAGGATCCAGTCAACTCTGACAACTGTGCAGGCAAGATGATCATACCCTCGAAATCACTACTATCTTTGCTATGCTAGTTTGCTCGCTCTTTTGCTTTGCCACTGCTACGATGCCTACCTTTTGCTTGTCAGCCTCCCAATTGCCATGTTGAACCTCTAACCCACCATTGTCCTAGCAAACCGTTGATTGGCTATGTTACCGCTTTGCTCAGCCCTTCTTATAGCGTTGTTAGCTGCAGGTGAAGATTGGAGTCGTTCCTTGTTGGAACATTTATTTACTTGTTGGGATATCATTATATTGCTATGTTATCTTAATGCATCTATATACTTGGTAAAGGGTGGAAGGCTCGGCCTCTCGCCTAGTGTTTTGTTCCACTCTTGCCGCCCTAGTTTCCGTCATATCGGTGTTATGTTCCCGGATTGTGCGTCCCTTACGCGGTTGGGCTATAATGGGAACCCCTTGATAGTTCGCCTTGATTAAAGCTTTTCCAGCAATGCCCAACATTGGTTTTACCATTTGCCACCTAGCCTCTTTTTCCCTTGGGTTTCCGGAGCCCGAAGGTCATCTTTATTTTAGCCCCCCACGGGCCAGTGCTCCCCTGAGTGTTGGTCCGAACTAGAGCCCTGTGCAGCGCCACCTCGGGGAAACTCGAGGTTTGGTTTTAGTTGTACGGATTGCTCATCTGAGTGTGCCCTGAGAAAGAGATATGTGCAGCTCCTATCGGGATTTGTCGGCACATTCGGGCGGTGTTGCTGGACTTGTTTTAACCTGTCGAATCATCTTGTTGTACCGAGATACCGAGTCTGATCGGTGTATCTTGGGTGGAGGTCTATTCCTTCGTTGACCGTGAGAGCTTGTTATGGGCTAAGTTGGGACCCCCCTGCAGGGATTGATCTTTCGAAAGCCGTGCCCGCGGTTATGGGCAGATGGGAATTTGTTAATGTCCGGTTGTAGATAACTTTAACTAAACTTAATTAAAATGAATCAACCGTGTGTGTTACCGTGATGGCCCCTTCTCGGCGGAGTCCGGGAAGTGGACACGGTGTTGGAGTTATGCTTGCGCAGGATGTTCCTTTAGCTTCTCGCTCGTGCTTCGCCTTCTCTTCTCGCTCTCTTTTGCGTATACGTTAGCCACCACATATGCTAGTCGCTTGCTGCAGCTCCACATATATTTGCCTTATCCATTCCTATGAGCTTAAATAGTTTTGATCGCGTGGGTGTGAGATTGCTGAGTCCCTGTGGCTCACAGATACTACAACTCCAGATGCAGGTCCAGGTGATTCCGCTCCAGGTGACGAGTACGAGCTCAAGTGGGAGTTCGACGAGGACTCTCAGCGTTACTATGTGTCTTTTCCGGATGATCAGTAGTGGTGCCTAGTTGGGGTTATCGATTCAGGACCTTGTCGCATGTTGGGTTCTTTTCTATTTTGGCACCGTAGTCGGGCCATGAGTGATTTGTTTGATGGATGTTATTTATGTACTCTGATGTGACGTGGCGAGTGTAAGCCAACTATGTTATCTCCCCCTTTTATTATATATTACATGGGATGTTGTAATGATGGCCTGACTTGCGACATTGCTTTCAATGCGGTTATGCCTCTAAGTCGTGCCTCGACACGTGGGAGCTATAGCCGCATCGAGGGCGTTACAAGGGAAGTCCCAACTTAGCCCATGACAAGCTCTCACGGTCAACGAAGGGATAGACCTCCTCCCAAGACGTTCCGATCAGACTCGGTATCTCGGTAACTCAAGACACTTCGACAGGTTAAAACAAGACCAGCAACACCGCCCGAATGTGCCGACAAATCCCGATAGGAGCTGCACATATCTCTTTCTCAGGGCACACTCAGATTGTCCTAGGTACGGGTAGGCTAGCCCAGAGTTGCCCCTGGTGGCCACCGGTAGCTGACAGGTGGACCAACACTCAGAGGAGCACTGGCCCGGGGGGGGGGGGTAAAATAAGATGACCCTTGAGTCTGCAGAACCCAAGGGAAAGAAAAGGGCTAGGTGGCAAATGGTAAAACCAAGGTTGGGCATTGCTGGAAAAGCTTTAATCAAGGCGAAATATCAAGGGGTTCCCATTATAACCCAACCGCGTAAGAAACGCAAAATCCGAGAACATAACACCGATATGATGGAAACTAGGGCGGCAAGAGTGGAACAAAACACTAGGCGAGAGGCCGAGCCTTCCACCCTTCACCAAGTATATAGATGCATTAAGATAACATAGCAATATAATGATATCCCAACAAGTAAATAAAAGATGTTCCAACAAGGAACGACCTCCAATCTTCACCTGCGACTAGCAACGCTATAAGAGGGGCTGAGCAAAGCGGTAACATAGCCAATCAACGGTTTGCTAGGACATGGTGGGTTAGAGTTTCAACATGGCAATTGGGAGGCTGACAAGCAAAAGGTAGGCATCGTAGCATTGGCATAGCAAAGAGCGAGCAAACTAGCATAGCAAAGATAGTAGTGATTTCGAGGGTATGATCATCTTGCCTGCACAGTTGTCAGAGTTGACTGGATCCTCAAAAGCAAACTCAACGGGATCCTCGGTAGCGAACTCGTCTCCCGGCTCTACCCAAATAAGACAAACAAGCAACAAAGATACAATCAACCACGTGCAAGCTCAAACAATAAGGTGCAAAGATGGTATGCTATGCGGGATGCGATGCGGGATGCAAAATGCAAGATATGACAGGAAATGCATGAACCTGGCCTCAACTTGGAATTCCAAGGGTGGCACTGGAAAGATGAGATGAAATCGCTTGAAAACGATATAAAGAACGCTGGAATCGGAGTTATGGTTTGGAAATGGCAAGCGTTTCAAAAATGACACCGGTCTGCGATTTACAGCAAGTAGGCATCTAAATGCAATGAGATGAACATGCTTCAATCACTAAACATGACAACAAAATACATGGCAGGGATGCACACGAGATGCTTAACAAAAGACTAGCATTGAGCCACGGCCAATTCATCCATTATGAGGTTCAAACAAGCATGGCAAAAACGCAAATGCAAAACAGATTTCAGACTTAGTGAAATTAACACTTGTCTCAAATCTCAGATCACGAAGCCCTCATCGGAGCAGCAAAACAACATGATACATGACCTGATTAAGACAAGTAAGAACATGGCATGGAGCTACTCAACAAGCTTAACAAAAGACCCAAAGTGACCTGGGGCCAAAAGGGTTCAGAAAATATACTAACGGGCACACGAAAATAGCTAAAACACAATCAGTTTTCCGACTTAGTGAAAACTGAGACATGCTGAAACATAACTCACGAAGGCATGTAAACGAGCTCGATGCACTCACTATAGTGCAAGTCATGGCAAGGCAAGCATACATCCATTAAGAAGGCACAAAATTCTAGCTAGACATGGCAAGAACAATGGCATAGCATGCACGAATCAACTACAATAACATCAGCAAAATCGCAAACGAGTTGATGATCTGCCCAGATTCACCATGAAGCAAAAGTAGAGCTCGATTGACTCAAGCTAGGGTGCTCCATAATTGCAAACAAAGACATAGATGGATAGAGCATAACATGATTAACAAAACTCCTTTACTGATCATCCTCAAAAGAGGCACTTATCACTAGGAAACAAGCTGAACATATGGCATCATGAACTAAAATAATCCCAGACTTAGTGAAAACAACTAAGTCTCTGAAAACAGATTTCCCGGGTGCCTCTCTTTGCAAGCTTGCACAAGTCACCACACACATCCTAAAAATGCATGGGTTGCACCTCTGGAAAGAAGAAAAAATCCTTAACAAAACATATGAAGGACTCACAGGCATAGCATGCACACAACAATCATGGCAAAAATGACAAAAGTCTAAGATGAACTAGCAGATCTGACAATTAACTCACGAAGCCTCCTTCTAACAGCATTTTGGGCATCAAGATGAGCTCAAATGAAAATGATGCAATGGAATGAAATGACGTACTCGTCGAGGCGAACATTTTGATATACTATATATCCAAAGCGGAGCGACGGATGTGGAGATACGGCAGGTCAAAGTAGGCATAAAATATCTCCAGATCCAGATCTGCACGGGTTACAAGGATCGCCGGGGTGCACTGTTCGCCGGAGTTCTTCGGAGATGGCCGGCCGGAGTGGAAGACGAGGCGGCCGGAGAGAGGGAGGCCGGACTTGGCGCGGTTCCCGAGGGGTGGCGAGGCGGCGGGGGACCCGATCCGGCGCCGGGTCGAGGGCGCGGCTACCGGAGTTCGTCGCCGGCGATGCCGCACGGCGGCTGGAGCTTGAGAGGAGGCGGCGGGGCGAGCGAGGCTCCCAGGCGGCGCGGGCGAGGGAGGCAGGCGGCGTGGAGGCGGCGTGGGGCGCGGCCCGCAGTCGCGGCGTCGGGGGCCGGAATTGGGCCTTCGGGCCCGGCGGCGGTGGAAGGTGGCGGCGCCACGTGGCGCGACCTGGCTGGTCGAAGGCGGCGGCGGACGCTGTCCGGCCGGGGCGGACGTGTCCGTCGGTGGCGGGGATCTGTTTTCTTTAGCTAGTGTTTCGGGGAGAGGGAGAGATCCGAAAACGGAGGGGGGTATATATAGGCATAAGTGAAGCTAGGAGAGTTCAAATGAGGTGCGGTTTTCGGCCACGCGATCGTGATCGAACGCTCTAGGACATGGAGCAGAGTTTGGTGGGTTTTTGGGCCAAATTGGAGGGGTGTTGGGCTGCAACACACACGAGGCCTTTTCGGTCCCTCGGTTAACCGTTGGAGTATCAAACGAA
>NC_041384.1:13685309-13725731 GCF_002162155.2 Triticum dicoccoides | reverse complement strand
GGAAGGTGGCGGCGCCACGTGGCGCGACCTGGCTGGTCGAAGGCGGCGGCGGACGCTGTCCGGCCGGGGCGGACGTGTCCGTCGGTGGCGGGGATCTGTTTTCTTTAGCTAGTGTTTCGGGGAGAGGGAGAGATCCGAAAACGGAGGGGTGTATATATAGGCATAAGTGAAGCTAGGAGAGTTCAAATGAGGTGCGGTTTTCGGCCACGCGATCGTGATCGAACGCTCTAGGACATGGAGCAGAGTTTGGTGGGTTTTTGGGCCAAATTGGAGGGGTGTTGGGCTGCAACACACACGAGGCCTTTTCGGTCCCTCGGTTAACCGTTGGAGTATCAAACGAAGTCCAAATGGCACGAAACTTGACAGGCGGTCTACCGGTAGTAAACCAAGGCCGCTTGGCAAGTCTCGGTCCAATCCGAAAATGTTTAAACCCCACACACGAAAGAAAGCTAGAAATGACCACCGGAGGAGAACGAAGCGCCGGAATGCAAAACGGACAACGGGGGAAATGCTCGAATGCATGAGATGAACACATATGCAAATGCAATGCACATGATGACATGATATGAGATGCATGACAACGATAACAACACACGGAGACAAAGACCCGAACCCGAGAAATAAATATAGCTTAACGCCGGAAACGGCAAGAGTTGGAGTACAAATAGGGAAAGTTATATCCGGGGTGTTACAAGGTCGGCGGCAGCCTAAGACCCGGCGGAGGCCTACCGCGGCAGCCGGACCGCCGGAGGCGCCGAATCCCGCGCCGACTGCCTTCCGATTCGGCGGCGTCCGGGCGGCTACGAGCCGGCTACCGGCGAGGGAGGCGACGGGGTGATGGCGGCGGAGGGTGGCGGCGGGGATGTGGGGTGGTGGCGGCGCCGACGGCGAGGTTTTGGGCGGTCGCGGCGGCAGATTCCGGCCGGCTGGTCTTCGGGCGGGTGGACGGGCGCGGGCAGGAAAGGAAAGGAAGTGGCTGTTGGGCTTTCGCGGGCGGCGGCTGGTTTTGGACTAGATACATCTCATGATGTAAATTGCACCGCGAGGTGTTGTATTTTACATCACGAGAAGGCCGCGGTCCAATATTTTTGCATATGGACCGTCTGTTGAAGCAGCGTTTTTTGTTCAAGACGGTCCGAAAGTTAGGTACTTTTACATATGAACCATCTATTAGAGATGCTCTAACCCACGCAACACAACCATGCCCAACACCCAGGCGATCAAGTCACTGCACCACTAGTCCCTTCGGCGAGCTTGCTCCAAAACAATGCCTCCAAGAACGTAGCCAACACCAAGGCACGGTAGTCTTCTTAATCATAAAATACCTCAATCTAGGGTTTGCCCCGACGCACTCAGGAGGTGATGCAATACCACAATAACGCCTTTGAGGAGGAAAAGGGCGCCCTCGGGAGTCACCGATGTTGGTGTTGACATCTGGTGCTCTTGAGGTCCTCCACCTTGAGGCGCCAAGAAACAGATGTTTGCGCTGGGGAGGAAGAAGATAAGGTTTGGGGTGGTCCCAGATGCTTCTCGCAGGGAAGGGATAAGTCTGGGACGGTGGTTATATTGTACAGTTTAATTAATTCACATCTAGATGTTTTTTAAGAATGTCACATCTAAGCTTTCACAAATATGTAATGCAGCAATAAAAAAAATCACAAACTAAATGGACATTAGTTTAGATGTGATATAACTATGTCACATTTAGATGTGTTCTAGACTGATCCTATATTATAACTGCATCATCGTGTTTAATCCCACGTACGCGACGCGACCGGCGCTTAGTTTGGCCGCCGCACGACAGCAAGCGTTTTCCTAATTAAAATCGGTTTGGATGGCTAAGCTAACCGACTACACAACCGTGTCGGAGTCAAAGTCCGATCCGAACTAGACTCGCGATCCTCTCTGGGTCTATATATTCAAAGTCCAGCATACATACGTACGTGAAACCCTCGACCCGCCCCGGCCGTCCACCATCGCCGGCGCTCCAAACTCTCGATCAGCGCATACACCGATATACGTACGTACGTGCTGCCCCGGCCATCGCCGGCCGATCGCCGCCTCCAGCAAGTTCAGGCTTCCAGATGGCGCTGAACGAGAGCCTCGCCAGGTTCCGGCTGCTGCAGGAGAAGAACCAGGCGGCTCTGTCCGCCATCGCCGCAATCAGGACCTCATCATCATCATCATCGTCCACTAAGCCGTCCCAGCGGCAGGCCGCTCCAACTCCACGGCCGGCGGCTAAACCATCCCCGTCCCCGCCCGCGCCCATGCCTGCCGCCGTCGTCAGGTTCTCCGATGACACGGCGCGGCTACGGAAGATCAACGAGGTGAGGACGTCCACCGTCGGGCACCAGATGAAAAGCGTGATCGACCTGCTCGACAAGACGAGGGAAGCTCTTACGACGCATCAGATCAACCAACGGACCTACGTCGACATCGACGGCAACCGGACCCTCGCCGAGAGCCTGAGGAACAACCCCAAAGTGCGCTTCGACGGGCGGCGCTACTCCTACAAGCCCACACACGACGTCAAGGCCAAAGGCGAGCTGCTCTCGCTCATCAGAAGCTTCCCCGACGGCCTCCCGGCGTCCGAGGTGGATGACGCCTATCCAGCCGTCTTGGAAGATCTGCAGGCCCTCAAATCCTCGGGCGACGTCTATCTGCTGCCGGGGGAGGTAGGCATCATCGCGTACCCGAACGACGACCCGAGGTCGAGGATGGAGGTGGACGGCGAGCTCAAGAAGCTGTTCCACGACATCAAGCTCCCGCGGGAGATGCTCGACATCGAGAAGGAGCTTCGGAAGATCGGCGAGAGGTCGGCCACCGACACTGTGAAGCGGCGCGCGGCGGAGCAGCTCCATGGCCGGCAGCCGAAGCCCAAGAAGGCCAAGAAGAAGTCGCGCGGGATCACCAGCAGGACCAAGCTCACCAACGTTCATCTCCCGTGGCTCATGGACCTGCCTGTCGACTCGAAAGATATCATCTAATGACTGATGGGTAGTGTGTAAATCATGTATGGCACGTGGATTGGAACTTCTGACTTTCTGTTGGATTCTATATATACTCTGCCGTCCCAGGATGCACCTGCCCAAGACTGAGATTTGTGTTACGGTGTGTTACTTTACAACGAAGATGTCAAGTAACTAAATGAACCAACTGAATTTCCAGGTGCTCTCACCAATTACATCGAAGGTTTCAACAATCAAGATTGGCTAAGCCAGTCTTTAAATTTGTGGAATACATGGCCAAAAAATGAATGCACTACAAGAAAGAGCTTAGATGCCGAGTACACGACAAAGGTCGATTGCCTCAGCAAGGCTTTGCCGGGTGGCACACTCGGTGAAACCTACTCAACATACATCATAAAACGACACTCGACAAACAAAAGGGATAGGCGGAACGGGCGAACAATGCCGGTGCCACATGCTGCTGGTGTTCTGCCAAGTGCACATTCTTTGACACTCGACAAACATTTTGAACAGTGACAAAAAAAAGGCAGGCGGCTTGCCGGCTGTGGTGGAGGTGAAACCTTCCGAAGTAACAAGAGCATGGCTTGACGACCTGTAGTCGAGGGACGACAGCATGGCGGGTTGGTGGCTTCCCTGCCGTTCGCTGTCGATGGTGGCTCCGCCCTTGCCAAATAGAGGCGAAGGAACGCGTTGTGGCACGACTGGGCCATGGTTGTCTCACCATTGTGCTTGCTAGCGACCGCGCACGTGGTGATTGGGGAGGGGCAGCGTGGCGGTGACAGCGTTCCGTGGCACGCATGGGAAGGAGGAGGCGGCGTGGAGGCGTTTCATGGCATCACTACTAGGAAAAGGCCTACTAATGACGCACTGGTTTTGCCTACTAATGGCGCATTACCAGTGCGCCATTAGTAGCACGCCACTAGTATATTTTACTAATGGCGCACCAAAGGTGCGTCATTTGTATCTGGTATACTAATGGCGCACCCACTAGTGCGCCATTAGTATGTAACAGCATGCGCTATTAGTGTGCCTCCCGGGGGGCCATACGTAACATTGGCTTTGTCATACTAATGGTGCATTCTCCTCTGATGCGCCATTAGTATCCTTTGGCATACTAATGGCGCACCTGGTGGTGATGCGCCATTAGTATGAATATTTGGTTTATTTTTTTTTCCTTTTCTGATTTTTGCGCAGGTTACAAAATATATTATTAGACAGAATATAAAATATATTATTAGACAGAATATAGACAGCAGCACACAGCAACATCAGATTCATCGAATACAATAAAAGATTAGTCTCCGAATACAATTCATCATATTAGTCTCCGAATTCAAAAGACCAAACAAAGATAAAACATTACAAGTCTCAAGACCGTGAGTATCGAGCTTGTCTTCACATTACAAGTCGATATCGATCATCTAAACTACCACCACATAGAAGAGAGCTGTGGTCATCACGATGAGCATCATCGCGATCAAACTGGTCTTCATCCAGTTCCTCCAACGCTCCCTCCTCTGTCCCGCTAGATAGCGGGCGTATCTAGATTCGGCCTCCGCCCTAGTGGTGTACCCTTTGTAACTGTTACCACTGAAACGATGAACCTGTCTCCGACACTCCTCCCAGTCATCATAGACTCCGGAAACCTTATCCTTGTACACGACATACGATGGCATCTCTATGCACAAGCCAAACAACAGACAATACATAAGTAATATGTAAGTATGCAACAAAAGGATCGGAAGAGAAAAGCAAGACATTAATAGCATGATTCATGGTCCTACTAATAAATAGCATCGATTACATCTAAGTTGAACAACTGTCCAAACCAAAGAGACATACGAATTCATTAAAATTTAATTACAACATGAGCCAATCAATGTTTCAGAACTACACATCACTACTTTCGACTCGACTCATCGGACAGGAGCGTGGGTGAAGCCGCCGTCCGTCATGATGGTCATGAAATCACGGGCGTTGTCACCCTGCATTTGTAGCGTTTCATCTATCTCACTGTTGGACGGTTGATATCTGAGGAAGAACTGCCCCGCGGTATGAAGGACATCTTGATGGATGATGTCCGCAAACTCCGACTGGATGCGAAAGAATTCTTGTCTGAGGTCCGCGTCCTGGACTGCCGACAAGCTCGCGGCCCAATCTTTGAGATTATCTGGTAGCAGAAGGTGATGATGGTCCCTTATGATCGCCCGCATGTGATGGAGGGCGTAGTAGGCATCCTTCTGACCGCCAGGCGGCTGCTTGACGCAGCAGAACTTCGTATTGTGTGAGAACATGTGCTTGCCATACTTACGAACTGGCCTGGTGAAGGTGCCTCTAGATTTGGCGTAGCCGGGGAGAATATCATCAAGAACTTTCTTGACATTTGTGTAGTCTATCTTGAAGTTACGGTTTGGGTCGAAATACGTGGCCATGGAATATTTCGGGCTTAAGAGGATGAGTGTGCAATGTGTGTCACTGCACAGAACACGGAATGTTAGAAAAAAAAAAAACGATCGAAATCTAAGAAATCATATGTTACGGGGCGGTTAAGGGATGACTTACTCGGGAAAGTAAGCCAGAAGGAAGTTATCCTTATCTGCGTTTGCCAGAATGACGCCTTCGAGGTGTGAACTCGCAACTTGGCGGTCCCCAGCGCTGCTCAAGTGCTTGGCACGCATGTAGAAGGGGTCGACTATCACGATGTCTGGGGTCTTGTCTCTAATGATCCACATCTGCATGCTCAGCGAAAACAGCCGAACGAAGGTATAGTGCAGCGGATGAAGGTTAAACATAGCAAAGATGTCATCAAACCGCAGGACGATCGTACCCCCGATGTCGCCATCCACAAAGCCCTTGCCCTCTGGCACCTTGGCCACGAAAACCGGGTATGCCACATCCTTCTCTCTGAGACGCCGCTTCTCCAAAGAAAGAACACTGTCGTGCAGACTCCGCATAGCACCGGTTGCAGCATTCAACATATTTGGCGGTAGCATCGCCCTACCCGCCACATGCACCCTCCTCGAGATATCCTTAGGTGAAGGTGGCCCGTCCTGAGCATGGATCGAACTCAAAATTTGAAAAAATATTCATGAATTCAAAAAGTGCCCATGAAATATTCATGATATCAAAAAGTGCCCGAGAAATGAAGACTACGATTTAAATACAATTGATCTTAGCTAGCTATCTGTTCACAATCTTCTTGTCCTTCTTTTTCGCAAATGGAGTTCTTTTGTGGAACGGACGTCCTTTAGGTAGGGTGGTCCTGCTTCTTCTTGTGGTGTATGCTGCTACTTCATCGTCGTCGTCATGTTCGATCTTCGGGTCGCCGTACTTGTCGAAGTCTTGCTCATTGGCTACTCCATCCATTCCGATGATCTTCCTTTTGCCTCTCCTCACAACAACACGACTGGGCTTTGACGGGTCGGTAATGAAGAAGCATTGGTCCACTTGGGAAGACAGTACCCATGGCTCACGGTGACGTTTGCGCCCGCGGTCTTGGATTTGGCTTTGGGTATAACCATGGTGGTGAAATACCGGTCTTCTTTTAGGACGCTCTTGGCCCATCTGACACGGAACATCGGGACCTTCTCTCCAGCGTAGCTTAGCTCCCAGATCTCCTCGATCCTTCCGTAGTATTTATCCTTGTCGTTGCCGGTGTAGGATTCCATCGTTACCCCGGAGTTCTGATAACCATCGCTCTTCATGTCCTTGTCCTCGGTGTAGAATGTGTAGCGTTGATATCGTACGCCTTATAGGTCATCAGGTTATGCTCGGCGCCCTGTGACAAGGCGAATATGAGTTGTTCTTCCGCGGAAGAATCCTCGTGTAAAGGGTACGATAGAAGCTTCTGCTTGAACCAACGCGTGAAACATGAGTTGTGCTCTTTGAGTATATCTCCGTCCGTCCTCTGTTGGCCTCGGTCATTGTACGTCTTCTCAATAAAGGTTTTGTGCTCTACCACCCAAGGATCGACCACGTCTATGTGTTGTAGCGTGACTAGGTTTGCTCTTTCAAAGTCGGCGAGTCAACCCTCGAAGTCGACATGCATTTCGCGGCGACCCTCACGGTGACCCCATCCAGCGAGCCTGCCGAGGTGCCTGTTGACGGGCAGACCAACGGGGTTCTCGATGCCTAGATAATTCGTGCAGTAGGAGATGCACTCTTCGGTCAGAAAGCCCCTGGCTATACTTCCCTCTGGACGTGACATGTTGCGAACGTATCCTTTGATGACACCATTCATCCTTTCGAACGGCATCATGTTGTGCAGGAACGTCGGCCCGAGTTGGATGATATCCTCCACGATATGGACCAGCAGATGCACCATAATGTCGAAGAATGCGGGCGGGAAGTACATCTCAAGCTCGCATAGTATCACCACGATCTCTTCCTGTAGCCTTCTGAGTTGCCTCACGCCAATCGACTTCCGAGAGATGACGTCGAAAAAGTTGCATAGGCCAAATAGCGTTTCATGGACGTGCGCGTCCATGATCCCACGGATTGCAACTGGAAGTATCTGCGTCATCAGCACGTGACAGTCGTGAGACTTCATCCCGCTGAACTTCTGCTTCGCTGGGTCTAGATATCTGCTTATCTTCCCCCGTAACCGTAAGGAAGTTTTACTCCTAGGAGGCAGGTGAAAAACTGCTCGATCTCCTCCTGACTTAGAGTGAAGCACGCGGGAGGGTAGTCATTTCCGGTCTTCTTGGCCTTTTTGCCTTTGCGACGACTTTCTGTGTCCTGCTTCACCTCATCATCATCATCATCATCATCATCATCATCATCATCATCATCATTATCATCATCATTAGCATGAAGCTCCTGCCCGATGCCCATTGATTTCAAGTCTGCCCTTGCTTTCGGCCCATCTTTGGTCCTCTCTGGCATGTTGAGCAGGGTACCAAGCAGACTCTCGCACATGTTCTTCGTGATATGCATGACATCAAGGCTGTGAGGCACACGGTGGATCTTCCAGTACGACAAGTCCCAGAAAACAGACCTCGTTTTCCATACCCTCAGCAGCGGCTCTGGTGCCTTTCGCTTCTTTCCCGGCTCTGGCGCCTTTTGCTTCTTTCCCGATAGTAGGCAGTCTTTCCAATTTTTCAACAGCTCGTCTATTTCCTCGCCGCTCCTCGTACACGGGCGTTTTCGGGGTTCGGTTTCACCATCGAACAGATCCTTGCGTTTCCTCCACGGTTCATCGTCGCGAAGCCACCTTCGATGTCCCATGAACACGGTTTTCGAAGACCCGGGATCTCTATCTAGCTGGCGATACGTTGTGTCATCCATGCACCTTACGCATCCAGAAAATCCGTGGACTACCTGCCCCGCGAGATATCCGTAACCGAGATAGTCGTGCACCGTCGTGAGCAGTGCGGCTCTTATAGGGAAATCTTTCTCTGCGGCGTCCCACGTATTGGCTGGCGTTTTCCATAGTGTGTCTAGCTCCTCCTTCAGCAGCCCCAGATACAGATTGATGTTGTTCCCTGGTTGTTTCGGCCCTTCAATTGGCATACTCATGTGAATGTACTTCCTCTTCATGCACAACCAGGGGGAAAGGTTGTACATCCACACAAACACAGGCCAGGTGCTATGTGTGCTTCTCTGGCTGCCAAACGGATTGACTCCATCGGTGCTCGCGCCAGCACGATGTTCCTTGGATCCTTCCAAAATTCTGGGTATTCGAAGTTCAACGCTTGCCACTGGCTCGCATCCTTAGGGTGACTCAGCATCTTGTCTTTTTTATTTATCTCCGGATCATTTCCGTCATCTTCCCGCTTTTTCTCCTCCCTATCCGCGTGCCAACGCAGGAGCTTTGCTACCTTAGGGTCCGCGAAATACCGCTGCAGACGAGGAGTGATCGGAAAGTACCACACCGATTTTCGAGGAGCTTTCTTCCTCTTCTTGTATCGAGTGACGCCGCACACCGGACATATGGTAGACTCCGCGTGCTCGTCCCGATAAATGATACAATTGTTCATGCACACATTGTATTTCACGTGCGGTAAATCTAGAGGACACACGATTTTCTTCGCCACCTCGAAACTGGTCGGGCACTTGTTCCCCTTGGGAAGACGTTCGTGCCAGAATGACATGTTCTCGTCGAAGCATGCGTCGGTCATTTTGTGTTTTACCTTCATCTCCAGAGCCATGAGCGTTACTTTCAGGCAGGTATCCTCGGGCCTGCATCCTTCATACAATGGAGTAACCGCGTCTATCTCCAGTTGATCCAGCTTGGCTTTCTCTCGGGCGGCAGCTCTTGCGTTATCCGTCTGCTTGAGAAGCAGCTCTTGAATATGAGGGTCCTGCACCCAGCCTCCATCGTTGTCTGCTCCGGCATCTTCATCTTCATGATCATGCCCTTCGTCTTGATCTTCCTCATCATCATGTACGACATCTTCTACATGATGACTGTGTACAGCATCACCGTCGTGATCATGTCCTGGAGATTCTTCGTCTTCTCGCCCGCCCTCGCCGCGGTGGTACTTGTCTTGTTGCCCTTCCTCATTTCTTGCCCGGCCCCGGCCATGGACGACTCCATAGTCATCTTCATCACCTTGCCACCGATAGCCATCCATGAAACCACGCAAGAGCAGGTGGTCCCGCACCTGCCCGGAATCCGGGTCCGCAATAAGGCTCTTCAACTTGCATCTTCGACACGGACATCTTATCTCCGTCTCGTTCTTTTGAAGCATCTCGGTCTTCGCGGAGCTCAAAAACCTATTCACGATGCCTTCAGTCATCGTGCGGACCATGGTCGCCTGCGGGGTAGAGCAAAACAATATTTTAGAACCAAGAAAAATTTTGGCATGACCTTCCCTAAAAATAGGACCAAAAAGAATGCATAGTGCCAAAATTCTCGCCGAAACGGAAATGAATCAAAACATTCTGGCAAAATATTGGCAACTATCGCATTTCAAATACCGGTACCTTCAAACACAAACATATATGCAACACCACAAACACATGCAACACCACAAACATACATAGATCTAGCTAGGCCACAAAAAGTGCATGTGCACGTTGTTGGAGCGAGCTAGGGAGAAAAAAAGTAGATCTACATCATGAAGATAGCTTTCCCTTACTTACCTATCAAAAAAAGGTAATTTCACCACTTAATTTTGATGAATCTATGGTGAAAATGAGGTGAGGAAGAGGAGATGGCCGAAAGCTTGGAGAAGGAGGTGGAGGGAAAGTGGGGAAAGTGAGTGGGTAGGTGTGGGGCTGTCCAAAATATCTTGTTGGGGTCCCAGGTTACTAATGGCGCACCACCAGCCAATGCACGCACCAGCAGGTGGTGCACCATTAGTAGTTTTGCAAAAAAGTAAAATAAATAAATAAATATATATACTAATGGCGCACCTTGTAATAAATATCTATATTAGTAGGATGCGCCATTAGTAGTTTTACAAAAAAAAAAAAATTTTTTTGCAGTAATGGCGCACTGTCTGCTGGGTGCTCCATTAGTAGTTAGAACTAATAATGGCGTATTGTAGACCTGATGCGCCATTAGTATGTATGGAAAAATGAAAAAAAATTAATACTAGTGGCGCACCCTGTTTCTGGTGCGCCATTAGTGTTTTCCACACTAATGATGCATCACAAACAGGTGCGCCATTAGTATATAGTAGTGGCGCACTACTTTTCTGGTGCGCCATTAGTATCAATTCTATGTATAGCCCTTTTCCTAGTAGTGCATGCATCGTCCCTCTCCTAGGAGCGTCGCCGTGGAGCCCAGATTGACTCCGGCGTGCTATGCTGCCATCTGATCCTGTCTTGAAGCTTCTTCGGCACTGGTGTGGGACGGTTGCACTTACCTACTTATCTTCTACACAAGTTCTTAATGTCTGCAGGCAAAGGCTCGGGCTCCATGATTCGGAGCGGGATGGCAGGGGACCCTCTCTAGTGAGAACTTGGTTGTGAGTGTTGCAACTAGGCCTGGTGTTTTCCCTGGGAGTTGTTTCATCTCTTGTCGGCAGTTTAGGTTTTTTTCTTTGAATAAAAGAGGTTTCCCTTCGATTTCATTAACGAAACCAAAAGAAGACAGAGTCTAGTAGTCTCATACAACGCAACCAGGCCATAACATAAGTTCTAGATCATCTACCCCCTACCCTCACACCCGACCAACACAAGGGCGGAAGAGCATTGCTTACATCCATCGCCAAACACCAACAAAGTTATTTAAGCAATTTCAAAGTTACAGGTCGACACAACAAAAGAAGAAGTAAGCCGGTCTTCGCTGATCAGGTCTCCAGACGACGAACACCCAGCCTCCATCCCTGCGCCGCCTTATAGATTTCACTTTCTATTGGATTCTATATATACTCTGCCGTCCCAGGATGCACCTGCCAAAGTCCTACAAGTTTAGGATTGAGATTGTCTTCTAATGTTATGGTGTATTACAAGTAACCAGATGAACTCGATGCAAAAAAAACAGTAACCAGATGAACCAAACTGAATTTGCAGGTGCTCTCGTTGATTACAACAAACGCTTCAACAGTCAAGATTGACTAAGCCAATCTTTGAATTTTTGATTACATGTTCGAAAATAAACGCACTACAAGAAAGAGCTTAGATGTCGAGTACATGGCGAAGGTCGATTGCCTCGGCAAAGTGGCACACTCGCAAAACCTACTCAACATATATCCTATCAGCATAGTGGAGTTTCGCAAAACCTAAGTGGCGGACTCGCCGCGGATTACGGTGGCCACCGAAAGGTATCTCCACACGCGGTGGCTTGACTTCACCAGAGAGATGCAAACTATGGTCGGCGACTTGATGCAGAGGGATGGTTGTGTAGTGGAACTGTCAGGATTGCGGAAAAATGGTGGTGACAACACATAACTGATGGCGATGGTGGTGCTACATGAGCACCCGGTCTCGAGTTCCAGGGTGAAAACCTAGGTCTTCCGTCTTGGATATACCTGGCAATGACGATGTTTTTATGTCGTTACCTTGTTGAAGGCATTGCTTGGATAAGCTCGGACTGACTCTTCAAGGTAAAAACCTAGATTCTGGCCTTGTGGTCGGATCCGGTGACGACAGAGCTTGAGCGTCGCTCCCTTCCTGAAGGCGTTGCTGTTGAAGAACCTCGTTCTCTATATGGTGTCATAAGATGATTGGTGCAGATATGGTCATTACTATAGTTTGTCGATCGCGGATCAGATCGCTTTTTTTTCGCGCCTACGTATAGTTTTGGTCTTTACTATATGACTTTGCTATTTGTTGGCGTATTTTTGTTTGTACGTGTTGGTGTTGGCTATGTGCATCGTGTGTGTGCTCATTGTGTTTGTATCCTTTTGATGCTTCTTTTTGAATCAATAAAATCCACCCTTTATCGAAAAAAGTGGAGTTTGCCATGTGTCGTCTGTCGGCCCTTGGCAAAGTCTAGTTAAAAAAACGACATCGACAAACAAAAGGGATAGGCGGAACGGGCGAACAATGCTGGTGCCACATGCTGCTGGTGTTCTGCCAAGTGCACATTCTTTAACACTCGACAAACATTTTGGACAGTGACAAAAGAAAAAGGCAGGCGGCTTGCCGGCTGTGGCGGAGGTGAAACCTTCCGAAGTAACAAGAGCATGGCTTGACGACCTGTAATCGAGGGACGACAGCATGGCGGGTTGGTGGCTTCCCTGTCGTTCGCCATCGATGGTGGCTCCGCCCTTGCCAAATAGAGGCGAAGGAATGCGCTGCGGCACGACTGGGCCATGGTTGTCTCACCATTGTGCTTGCTAGCGGCCGCGCACGTGGGGATTGGGGAGGGGCAGCGTGGCGGTGACAGCGTTCCGTGGCACGCATGGGAAGGATGAGGCGGCATGGAGGCGTTCCATGGCATGCATCGTCTCTCTCCTAGGAGCGTCGTCGTGGAACCCAGGTGTCTCCGGCTTGTCATGCCACCATCTGATCCTGTCTTGAAGCTTCTTCGGCACTGGTGTCGGACGGTTGCACTTACCTACTTATCTTCTACAGGGGTCCTTGTTGACACCACTCGTGGTCCTTGTTGTCTGCAGATAGAGGCCCGGGCTCCATGATCCGAAGCGGGATGGCAGGGGCCCCTCTCCGACGACAACTTGCTTGTGAGTGTCGCAACTAGGCCGGGTGTTTTACCTATGCCTTGTTCCGTCTCTTGTTGGTAGTCTAGGTTACTTTGTGTTAGTGTGTGGGTTCTCCAGTTATCTTGTTTTTTTCATTGATCTGCTTTGTAGGATCTCCTCATCAGCATGTATCTGTTTGGCTGTGCGGCTTTACATATAAAGTTGGGTGGAAGTCTTTTTCGGTTGATAGGGATGCTAGCATGGATGCTAGTTGGACATAATTGGACCTTGTGGTGGAGAGCGACTGTGCAGATGCGCTACATTTGATCTCTGCTGTGGGGAAAGATCGTTCAGCTCACACTCAGAGTCATGGAGATTATATCCCTGCTAGCTCAAGAAAGAAGGATTCAATTACAGAAGATTAAGCGTAATGTAAATCTCGCTAGCATACTCTCGCCCATTTGGGACGTCTCAACAGCGGACTGCTGTTTGGCTGCGTAACCCTCCCGACAAGATCGCGAGCATCATTGCCGCTGAGTGTAACCATATTACTTGATGAATGAAATCCTCTTTCCCGCAAAAATAAAAAATAAAATCAACCGTCATGAATAGGAATCAGAAAAAAAATAGTTAATTTAGCTTACATGGACAAACATTGAAAACTCTGATTGGAGAGCTTCCACATTACACTTAACATGACTCGACAGCCTCAATCAGCATAAGGCAGCATTATGGAGCATGTCAACCTTTCTAGTGTCCATGTCAATCAGGATCAACTGCCTCCATCAATCTGACATTATATGATCTTGCTATCTTAAGCAGTTGGCATGTATAATCTGTCACTATCGAATGTTGATCCGCTCCAAGGCCGAGCACGTCAACATTCCACGCGTAACGCGGCCAGTAAGAAGCTGCTTGATGGATCACGCTGTGGCCGTGCTCACCGCGCTCATGAACTCGTCGGCGGCGACGAGCCTCGCGAGCACCTCCAGGTTGAGGCACACCTCCAAGGCCATGCTCCCACCGCCGCCCCTACCTTCGAACATCGTCGCCGTCCCGTCCATCTTGTTCGCCGAGCTGCGCCGCACTGCCACCGGCCGGCCCCACCCGAAGTCGTTCCCGTACACGTCGAACTGCGGCGAGTTCCCGAACACGACGTGCACGCGAAGCTAGGGTTACGCGCCCATGACGCGAGCCTGTCCCTCTCGCTCGCCTCGTCGAGCGACGCCACCATTTTGTTCAGCAGCGACGCGGCCTAGCCCAGACCCCTCTCCAGGATCTCGCCGGCCGTGGACGTCGCCTCGGCGCGTGCCACGGCGTTGCCCGCGTAGCCCGACGGTATGCCGGTCAAGCGGCCCCGGGATCCGACGAGGAGGACGTACGTTGTGCTGTGGTCCGGCGCCAGCCTCCTCGCTCGGCACACCGCGACCACAGGTGCGCCAGCAGGGCCTGCAACGAGGAGATGGTGGCGCTGCCGCTGCCGGATGCCTCGGCGTTCGCCTTCGCTTTGAGCTTCCTTACGCTCTCCGCGGAGAAATGGAGGAAGCAGTCCTGCGGCTCCACTGCCACCGATGATAGGTGCCCGTAGCTGACAATGTCCTCCAGTTTGGCGAATGGCAGAGTGATCGGGACACGGCAGCCGTCAAGGAACCACCTACGGTGCACCGGTAGTGGCGAGGAGATGGCGGCGGCGTCACTCCGACGACGGCTGATCTCGGACCAGGTGTTGAAGAGGTGCCAGAAGGACGTCCCGTCGCCAACACCGTGGTTGAGCGACATGGCGACAAAGACACCGTCAGCGAGCTCGGTGGCCTGCGCGGCCAGGACCGGGTGGGAGCCAGCCACGGCGTCCACGCCGAGCAGCCCATCGAGCGGGAAGAAGGACCGGACCACCACGGGGGTGTACAGCGGCACGACCACGTCGGCCACGGTGACGCCGGGAGCCACGGCGTGGACGAACTCGACGCCCTCCATGCTGCAGCGGAGCGAGACGGAGTCACGGAGATGCTCCCACCCTCCCCGCCGGGAGCAACGGCGAGGCGGCCGGCGTAGGGGTAGAAGCGGCCGAGTGTGCGCGCGAAGGACGAGGTGAGGCCTTCGACGACAGGGGCGTGTTGACCATGCTCTCCCGTGGTGGGGGGCTTGGGCAGGAGGACGCCCGTCTGGGTGTACTCGACGGTGATCTTCCGGAGGTCCAGGGCGATAGGCAGTGGCGGAGACAGGGGGGACCAGCAGGGCCCTGGCCCCCCTAATACAACTGATTTAAGCCTAATATACATCTGAACAAGTGATTATTTGCTATGAAAATGGTGTATTGTGGTGGGTTGGCCCTCCCCGACGAGGCTCAGCAACACTCGGCCCTCCTCATCTTTTTTTCCTGGCTCCGCCACTGGCGACATGTCGATGGTCGTCTCTGGCTCTGACGGCAGCCAAGGCGTCGGCTCCGGCAGGACCATGCGCCGGGACACGATCTGGACGACATGGTTCATCTTGGTTCAGATTGCTCAGTAGCCGGAGTAGTGGAGTGCGCGTCGGCAGAGCAGGACTGGTCGGAGCGCATGCACGGCCGTGGTTCCACGTCTTCTTAATAAATAATCTGATCTTTGGAAAAGGATATTTAATTATGGACAGGTCTAAGGAGCGGCCGGCTGCTCCCTGGCGCTCCGGAGCAGCAGGCCGAAAAAGGAAATTTTTGGTCTTTAGTCCCCCTAATAATCTATAAATAGAAATAGTTTGTCCTCTAAATTCATATTAGGAAAAGTAAACACCTGTGATCATGTGTGAACAGGAAAAGTAAATGCAAACCAACCACGTAAACAGTGTGAACACACTTATTTTGAGCTTTTAAATTTTTAAAAACCCATAACTTTTAAACCCCGCATCAAAATTAAGATTCGTTTTCACCGTTGAATCCCTTGCGACGTGCTCTTCAAAACTAGATCCCGCATAGGTATGTTTCGATGAATTTTTTTGTGCAACTTAGCCTCCGTTTTTGTGCAACTGACTAGCAGTTGATGTGCAACCACCTGACAATGGATGTGCAACTTTTCCCCTACCCCGTGGATGTGTAGTTTTCACTGATAGCACCTCCACCTTCAAACTACCTCCTTCTAGTGAGATGTGCAAATTCGTGTGTTGCTCATACCAACTGCCTAGTAGTTGATGTGCAACTTTCTCCCCTGCCCGTGGTTGTGCTTTCACTGTTTGCTGCATCGGCCAACTGTTTAGTAGTAGATGTGCAACTTCGGATACTGCCATGGCCAACTGTCTACCAGTGATGTGCAACTTTCCCTCATACCCCGTGAATGTGTAATTTCCCTACTAGCACTAGGTCCAAACCACCCCTCTAGTGGGATGTGCAACTTTTCACTACCCTCATGAATATATAACTTTTCACTACCCTCATGAATATATAACTTTTCACTACCCTCATGAATGTGAAATTTTCACCATCCAACTATTGCTACCCGTGAGATGTGCAACTTCATATGTTGCTCCGGCCAACTGCCTAGCAAACTTTGTACAACTCCATTTGTTGCCTACGCCAACTGAAACTACATATCCACAAGTAAGGAAGGGAAGGAGTTGCACATCGAGTACAAGGAAGTTGGCTCGAACAACAGACTAAGTTGCACATATCGCTAGTAGGGGAGGTGGGGAAGGATGTATCAACTATAAAAAAACTACACATCCAGGAGTAGGGACAAGGGTTGCACATCGATTGAGTAGGGACGAGTGTGGACCTCCGCGATCGCGGTGTGCGACTGTGCCGACACCCCCGCAGCCGCGCGTGTGCTACTATAAGAACGAGAGTGTGCAACTCCATGGTCGTGCATGTGCGACTATGCGGACGAGAGTTAACTCCACGGTCATGCGTGTGCGACTATACAAACGAGTGTGCAGATCCGGGGCCACACCTGTGCGACTATACCAACGATAGTGTGCAACTCCGCGGTTGTGCATGAGCTACTATGCCGACGAGTGTGCATCACACGTACTCGTGCGTGTGCGACTATGCCGCCACACATGTGCAACTCCCGCAGTCGTGCGTGAGCAACTATGTCGACGAGAGTGTGCACCTCCGTGGTTGCGCGTATGTGAGTATGCTGACGCATGTGTGCATCTTCTTCAGTCATGTGTGTGCGACTACGCGGATGCCAACTCCATGGTCATGTGTGTGCAACAATACGAACGAGAGCGTGCAACTCCTGGCCGTGCGTGTACGACTGCGGATGAAAGTGTGCAACTCCACCATCACACGTGTGCGACTATCCTAACAACAATGTACAACTTTGTGGCCGTGCATGAGCTACCATGCTGATGAGAGTGTGCATCACCGTGGTCGTGCATATGTGAGTATGCCGACGCACATGTACACCTTTTGCAGTCATGCGTGTGCGTCTACGCGGACGCCAACTCCATGGTCACGTGTGTGCGATAACACAGACTAGAGTGTGCAACTCTGCAACCACACCTATACGACTATGTGGACGAGAGTGTGCAACTCCACGGTCACACATATGCAACTATCCTAAAGGCAGTGTGCAACTCCGTAGTGGTGCGTGAGCTACCGTGCCGATGAGGGTGTGCATCACCGTAGTCGTGCATGTGCGACTATGCCATCGAGCGTGTGCAACTCCCGCAAACGTGCACGAGCAATTATACCAACGAGAGTGTGCACCCCACGGTCGTGCGTGTGCAACTATGCCGGCACGTGTGTGCACCTCCCATGGTCGTGCGTGTGCAACTATGCCGACACGTGTGTGCACCTCCCGCAGTCGTGTGTGTGCGACTATGCAGACGAGAGTGTGCAACTCAATGGTCGTGCTTGTGCGACTATTCTGACTTGAGTGTGCAAGTTTGTGGTCATGTGTGTTCAACTATGTGGACGTGAGTGTGCAACTCCGTCTTCATACGTGTGCGACAATGCTGATGAAAGTGTGCAATTCCCCAGCCATGCTTGAGCTACTCCGCCAGCCTGAGTGGGCAAATCCACAATTTGTCACAAATTATATCTATGTATTTAGCAACAATGGTAGCAGTAGCATATATCCAAAAAAATGTAGATCCAACTAGCAAATCAACATTACTACCTGTATCTACCAACGTGTAGCAGCACTACATCAAGATGTATCTACCACCGAGCCTAGCTTCGATTAAGCCATCATCTACATCTATCTACCAGTTCCACGTTGCCCCCTACTCACCTCGCTTCGATTAAGCGACCACCAGCTTCAGCCTACAGCATGAGCCAAAGCACCCGCCTCTCATCTTCTTCGCTCAGGCAGCGTAAGAGGCAAGCTACAGAACCAGCATCGCTGGCCTGGGCTCGTTGTTCAACAAGGTTCAAGCATCCAACCCGGATGTGCACTGCGTCACAAGGTTCATCTACACGACGTCGAGCCATCCGCTTCCCGACGGGTTCATGGCGAGGCCGGTGCGTCGCGGTGGCCACCGACAGGTGACAGCGGCGCCTCAGCGCTAGCGAGATGGGTCGACGGTGGCCGGCGCAAGTTGGGGCGGGGGGCGGCCGACGCGAGCTGGCGGCGGCGCCGGTGACTGATGCGCAGGGGATGGAGACGATAAGACGAAGTGTGTGGAGGCTGAGGGGATAAGGCAGATGCCAGCCGTGAGGAGGCCCGACCAGGTGGCACCTGACCCACGCGCGCGGCTATTCGAGCGTGATCGTGTGGCCACGATCCGGCCGCTCGCTTCGACTAGAAAGCGCGCGCGCACCAACTAGGTTTTAGGTTTAATTATATATAACCTAAAATCTTAAAAATGCACATGCACTGTTTGGTCGAGACAAGCGGCCGCACCGTGACCGCTCGATGCGTTGAATCCATCGGCCCGCAAGCGCAGGTGTTATCTGGTCGGAGGCTCAGAGCCCACGCACTATCCTCCCTTCACTACTTTCTCTCCGAGAAAAAAGCCTTTCCTTATCCTCTTTTCCTTGTCTAGATCAGATCCGGTGAGGCAGCGGCTAGGGAGGTCGAGGCGAGGCGGCGGACCGGACGAGCCTGGAGAGCAGATCAGCCGGCAAGCCGGACCAGCAGTGCCGCCGTCTCCTCCTTGCTCTTTCTATGAGCAGGAGCAGGGGTCGCCCAGCCGCCGCAGCCCCGACGGGAAAGGGCCGCCGCGGTCCTCCTTTCGGCTACGCGCTTGGCCGCCGCACTTCTCCAGCCACCTCCCAGCGCCAAGTACACCCCGGCCGCCTCCTCCACTTGCCTACTCCTGGCGACGCGCGCCGCGCCTAGCACGCGCCTGGCCGTTCCCCTCCTGCTGCCTCCTCCTAGCGACGCACGCCACGGTCAGGGGGCCTGTTTCCCTAGGTCCCCAACGCCGACGGTCGATTACAGTGCCATCTAGGTGTTGTTGCTGCATACTTGGGTGGGAGATTGAACATATGTGCCAACTTTCTTCTGTCGGCAGAGGTATGTGCAGCTCCGAAGAAATATGAGTTGTAGTATATGACTGTTCCGATAAAAATGTTTCCTCCCAGCAATGAATGTGCTGATATTTTTGGATTACTATCTTCTGAACTTGTAGTTTGTGACACACATTGACCGTTCAAAGAAGAAGTAGAAGTTTGGTTTTGGGATCACTGTAGGAGAGTAGATATGCTCATAGCAATTACCATGAGAGGACTACAGATGTCTTCTCAGTTTGTTATAAGTGCAGGTTTACCACATGGTCTAGGTTCAGTGTTCTGGACTACAGATGACTCCTCAAGCGTTCAGCCTCTTTGGGTGTACTTGTGGTTGTCTCATTTTCAGCTACTTTAGATAACATGGGCTTTTGGGCGTCCATGATTTACAGGCTGAAACGTTGTTGTGGTAAAAATATGCATTGGCAGTCGAGCTTGCCGGTTGGGCGTCACGCCTCCGAGCTCCTACACGGAGGACGACCTAGGCCCCAGATTTGGTGTTTCGTGTCTGCAGCTGCAGTTTCCGGTGAGGTTCCGGTCGCCATGGCTGTGGTGGGTAGGTGGGGCATAGGGATGGATTTCTTACTTCGGTCCCAATGTGTGTTGCGTTGGGACTACACGACGAGATGCTAGGTGGTGGTGCACCCACTCCCCTATGTATTTACTTGAAAGATCTGGGTAGCTGCACGGAGAGCATTATGTAGTTGGCTAGTTAGATTATGTAGTTGCACAAAAATGGCAGGGAAGTTGACTACATTGCATAAAAGCTTGTTCATGCACTCTGAGGTGTTTTTGCGCACACACACATATATGCTCAGTTGGCCTGCAAATGTAATTTAGTTGCACACACATTTGTTGTTTAGTTGGTAGGATTAGTTGCACACACATATGCTCAGTTGGCCTGCAATGTAATCTAGTTGCACACACATTGATATTTAGTTGGCAGGACTAGTTGCACATACATATGCTCAGTTGGCCTGCAATGTAGTCTAGTTGCACACACAATAATGTTTAGTCGCACACACACAATATGCTCGGCGGGCTGCTCAGTTGGCCTGCAATAGTGTAGGAGTTTGCAGATTTGTTTCCTTTTTTAGCCATTTTTGTGCAACCGGGCAGCCCCCTTTGTGCAACTTGTTAGATAGAACTTACCAACCTTATGTTAAAAATAACCAACTTAATTTTTCTTCTGATGGAGTATTGTGTTTTTGGTGGCACTTATTTTTTGTTCAACTAGGCAGCAAATCATGTGCAACTTTTCTTTTAATTCAAACTAGCCAACTTCATATATAAAAGTAGCCAACCCACCACATTTTCTCTCCCCTGTGCAACTTCTGTTAATTTGATTAATACATTGTTCGCATTTTTTTATTGCAGAGACCAAAATGGCTGGAGAAGGAGATGTGCCTGACAATGAAACAAAGGTTCCCATTTTTTTTCTTTTTGCCCTATTACCACTTTAATTTTTTGGGTTTTATCCTCTGACCATTTTTATTATGCCCTTTTCTTTTACCCTCTTAACATCCCAATGTTTTTGTTCATTGTAGGGTTCTGCAAATCCGATCTCACGACGGCACTCAAAAAGGGCTGCTAAGCGGCAGCCACATGGCGATGATAAGGACGGGGATGGAGAGGATGACGATGTGAGTGGAGAACATCAGTCCTTTGGAATTTATTTTCCTTCATTTTTCTTTTGTTCTTTAGGTTTTTTATATGGCACACATACATGTTTAATTTTTTCTCAACCCCTTATGCTTGTTAATTTTTTTCTTACACAACTTTAGGGTGGCGAAAGATTCCTCTTAGTAAAACTGCAGAGAAGAAAGGTGCGCATGAAGGCAGTATCCAAAGGGGTAGATGCCACATCTTCTGCAGCAGCCGCTGAGGTAACATAAAATTCCATCAGGAATATTTTTTACTCCACATACAGGCAACCAAGTGTATTAATTTTCATACATAGTTGCAGAAGGACTAATTAAGCATTGGCATGCTCAACTTTCTCAGTTGCTCAACGTTGCCATCTTCAAGTTTTTTAGAATTGTCCCAAGAGTATGTAACGACTTGGCATCCTCAGGCTTTCTAGTTGCACAATAGTATCTAATTAGTTGGCAACCTCAGTAATTCTAGTTGGACAACATTATACAACTAGTTGACATCCTTGGCTTCTCTAGTTGCACAAGACTCAGATTAGTCTCATCTTAAAAAAATTGAGGATTGCCCAACAGTATCTAATGACTTGGCACCCTCAGGCTTTCTAGTTGCATAAGAGTATCTATTTAGTTGGCACCCTCTGCAATTCTAGTTGGACAACATTATCCAAGTAGTTGACATCCTCAGCCTCTCTAGTTGCACAAGAATATCTCATTAGTTGGCATCATCAGCATATCTAGTCGCACAAGAATATCTCATTAGTTGTCATCACCAGCATTTCTAGTTGCAGAATAAACAGGATATCAAGTTGCCATCCTCAACTTTTTAATCTAGTTTTCCAGAGAACAAATATTTGTATGTAATGATAACTAATCACCTCTGCCTTTTTTTGCGAACCCCAAGATATTTTCAACGGAATGAGAGAAATGAAGCAGATAATGTTGACATCCTCAGCCATTCTAGTTCCACAACAGTATATAATTTAGTCTCATCTCCAAAAAATTTGAGGGTTGCCCAAGAGTATCTTTGGCACCCTCAGACTTTATACTTGCACAGTAGTATCCAATTAATTGGCATCCTCGACAATTCTAGTTGCACAATACTTTTCTAACTAGTTGACATACTCAAGACTTTTTCTAGTTGCACAAGAGTATGTATTTAGTTGGCATCCTTAGCATTTCTAGTTGCACAGTAAACAAAATACTGTGTTGGCATCCTCAACTTTTTTAATCCAGATTTCTAAAGAACAACAAAAAAATTATGCAGTGTTAACTAATCACCTTTTTTCACCTTCATGATATTGTGCAGGGGGTGAGGGTAATGAAGAAGATAATGCAGAACGACAGTCACAAGCTGGTAGGATAAGGGCATCTCCTGGGAGGTTGGTGAAGTTGAACAATAAGTTGAGCCCATTACAAAAGTCCCCCCCTCTGCCACAAGCTGTTTGGAGGCCTGGATTCATGTTTTAGTAGCACACATTTACAACAAAAGTTGGCTTTAGATTCATGTTTAGTTGCACAAATATGTTTTTTTTTGCACAGACTGCACACATCCATGTCTGTGTGTGTTGATTGCACACATTTACAGCAAAAGCTGGCTTTTGGATCCATGGTTAGTTTGCACATCTCTTTTCTAGTCTTGGCTGTTTGGTTGCACACATAGAAGGAAAAGTTGGTTTTGGATCCATGTTTTAGTTGGCACAAATATTGCCTTCTATTTGCACACATGGCATAAAAAGGTTTCTTTTGGAACCCATGTTTTTTTAGTTGCGCAAATATGTGCTTCTTTCTACACAAACAGTACATCCAGTCCATATTTTCTAGTATTTGGTTGTTTGGTTGCACACATTGCATAAAAAGTTGGCATTGTTGGAACTGTGATTAGTTGCACAAACAGGAACATCCAGTCCATGTTTCTAGTTTGGGCTATCTGCAAAACCTTGTGTCTATTTGCACACATCTAGGCAAAAGTTGGTTTCACTACAGGGTCTAGTTGCACACAGCGGCCGCAAAACAGTAGCCATGGTGTTAATTTTTCTAAATACTAGTGGTGTCTTGTACCAAATTAGTTGTCTTATATTTGTCTAAATAAAAATGCACCTAACACTGAAATGTGTCTAAATACATCAGTATCTTAGACAAATAATTACATGATGGCAGCAAATAGCACGTGGAGCTGCAGCGAAGGTCAAAACCAACACACGCATGCAAAAAGGAATCAAAAGCTATGGCAGCAAGGGGACCACACCCGTGTGTCAGGTCGGACATGGAAGAAAGGGCATGGAAAACCAGGGACCAATACGCACCCCACCACAAATCGTGATTAGGAAATCTGACTGCCCAGCATTCCCCACCACAAACAGGGTCTAGTGGCTGGCGGCCGCTCGCGAGCGCTATCGAGCCAACGAAATTTGCAGTCGGAAGGAGGCCTTCATTTCTGGGAACGGGGGACAAGAATTTTCCTTTTCTGGCCGGCCGCTCGCTACCGCTAGCGAGCCAACGGCCGCCAGCCAGACACATCCTATATATAAATATCGGATACTTGGTTGCTTTCTAATCTTTCACTGTTTGAGCATGAATGGTCTAAACTGAAATCTAACCAAAACCCGAATTTAATACTCCCATCATCTCGAATTATTCGTTTTAAATTTGTCTAGATACGGATATATGAGCAGGGGTTGTACGCATATGCGTAGCATGAACTTCACATTGGGCGAAACATCTTGGCGAGTGTAATGACTTGGCAAGACCCCAAAATACAGGATTTTTAAAGAGTTGTGCATGGATAAAAAAAAGTTGTTCGATGTATGCGTGAGCTATTTGTAAGTTGCCTAAAACTGAAATTTTGTGAGTTGACTTCTCGAAGAGAAGGAAGGGAGACGAGGCTGAGTTTCGAGGTCGATTTCTCAAAGAGAAGGAACATAGACATCGTGTTTATGGGCCGTTGAAACTCCCGCAAAGAGCACCCCTCCAACACGCGACACATGCCTTGTGGGCCCCGCACAACTCTCCCTCCACCTTATACCATCTAGAATCCTCTTTCCAACCACATGTCGTATTCCCCGAGAAGCTCCTTTCGTTGTCTTATTGACATGGAGCCGACCAACACCACCTCTGCAAGTTCCCTCTCTGTCACCTCCTCCTCCCATCCCCATGACGGCATTGCCATTCCCCGCGGGAATGTTACAAGCTAGAGGTGGAGCCGCGTCGAGCTGGCTGCTTGGTGTTGTCAACGCCGTTGTTGCTAAAGGTGTCTGCAACATGATCCATGTTGCAATTTGTGACTAAAGGCCCATGTGTTCATAACATTATGCAAACTGGAGGTGAATGCCACATGGTCCATGTTGCAAGCATCCATCTGCGACTAGATGAGATGACATGACCCAGATCAATGAGCGCAATATGGTCTATGTTACAAACGAAGAGCGCAATATGGCCTATGTTGCCAACCGCCGGGCCGCACTAAACAGCTGATTGGGTGGATTGTAGCCCGTGAATGCAACAACTCGATGGATCTTTAGTTGGAAACATTCTCGTTCTAGTATACTTTCATGCGGCAACATTCTCCTTGCATGATCATGCTATTGGAATTTATAGTATTCCGCTTGAATCAACTGGCCAAATATAGCTTAAATTAGCTTCTCATCCCACTATTAATTCATTGGGTTTACAAGGTCGTTCATCTTTGAGGTAAGATTTTGCATCTCTCAGTGTCATCACTTTCTCTGCCCACACTTGCTGGGATAATGGCATCATCGCAGACATGAAATTGAGTACCATCTCCAACTCTCCCTACATAAGCCCTCCCAAAACATTGTACTCCGGCCAAGAGACTTTGCCACGTTGAGCAAATTCCACGTGGGTAGTATTTGGCACGAAGGACTCCTGCACAAAGTGATACAAGTTCTACCTTCAATCTCCAAACTTGTTACGCCAGCATCGCTAAACCGAAACAGTATAAGTCGTAAAAACTCATACCTCCCTTTCCTTTTGGCATGCACGTCTTCCACCGAGCTAGTGATGAGCACATGGGTACATCATACGCGACATTTCAGAAATGTGCAAAATTTAGTTGAAAAGAATTACTAAGCCGAATCAAGCAAACACATGCCCAGGTGAACGCTGACTTAAGTTTACCTTGTAACCTTGATGACACAACTATGCTTTCATCCCCATTATTGTTGGTTTAACTTAGGTATAACATGGAAGCGATCCAACAACCAATGAGCTCTTGAAACAACCGGTTTGGGGGAACAAGTTTGGAGGAAACAAATTTCAAGTGAAGCTGATGTTGTCAGTTTTTACCTCTGATGTTTTGGTGTACCACAACCATGTGGTGGAGATACGGGGCTATAGGGGTACATCGACAGAAGCTACATCAAATTATGTTTCCAATGCAAAAAACCTCACATCATTTGGAGTTGTGAGTCAAAAGTTGCAGTCTTTCTCGTGGAAGGTGTCGAGGCTGTCAAGACTTCGCGAATTTTCGAGGAGCTCTCCAACAACTCCCAAAGTTGACTGCTTATTCACCCAAGAAATTCATGCAAACCTGCTTACTTTGGAAACCATTTTCACACCTAGCCAAGGGGGGTTGTCCCTGCTATAAAGCCCCATCTCCCCCATCCTCTAGAAAACCTTTTGTCAAACCATTTAGGTACAAGCTTATGCAACAAGATTGCTAGAGAGATCCGAGAGATCTTGCTACCTTTGCTCTTGTGAGTTCATTCGGATTCGCGAGAAGGAGCCTCTGGTTCCCCCTAGTTCGTGCTCTACGGTTCCGGCCGTTTTGTGTGGATTAGTCCCGGTTTGTGGTTCTGCGATTGTTCGGACAGCGGGTTGGAGTTCTTGTAGCTTCGGTCATCCATCCCCAACGTACGGGTTGCATCCAACCTTGGCAGGTATAAAGCTAGTCATCCCGGCTGCTTGCAGCTAGTTATCCCTCCCGATTCGATCCTACGACGTGAAGATCGGGCCATCCTCGGGCGTGAACTCGTTCATAGGGTTCCCACGTATCAGCTAGCTATTGGATTTCTTTACCTCCTAGTGATAGCGATTTTTCCTTCCATTCCCCAATTGACACACACACACGCACACACACACACACTCTCTCTCTCACTCTCTCTCTCTCTGTTGTCAACCGTCTCCAACGCACGGCACATGCCTTGTGGCCCCTGCACAACTCCCCCTCCACCTTAGGCTGGTTGTAATGGGGAGTATCATATACTAGTATCATGCATATGATATTAGTATATGATACTACCTTCCTAATGCATAGTATAATATATATTAGTATCATGTAGTACTCTATTTATTGCCATGCATGACACAAGGTAGTTTAGCATTTAATATGATACGGTATCATGATATGATACTACACCCTCTTTTTCTTCATTTAATGCTATGACACCTCATCAAAATTGCTTAGTTGACATGCATGACACTACCTATGATACTACCATTACGACCAGCCTTATGCTCTCTAGAAGCCTCTCCCAACCGCATGTCACCGTCCCTTTCTCGGTCTCATCTTTCTCTCGCGCATCTTCCAAACGACGCCGTCTACGCAAGCTAGCCCCCTCTCCCACGTGACCTATGGTTCATGAAGGCCGGCCCACATGTTTGCAACATTACGCAAGCCAAAGTTGACCACAACATGCCTTTTTTTGTGTGTGCGCGCGCAAACATCCTGCGCACTGAACGGCAAGCATGACATAGCCTATGTTTCAAATCGTACCGCCGATCGGACGGCTCGTAACGCCAGGTCTTTTCCAGCAGCCAAGACGTGAGCCGACTTGAAACGCGTGAGGACCCACCAGTCAGCCAGCGTGGCACCGTAAACCAACCGCGTCTCCGCCCGCCCATATATCCGCTGGGTCCGTCCCACGGTCCCCCAGCCCAACCCACACCAAACGGCACGGCCAAATCCAAAGCCAAGTCGCACTCCTCCTCTCCTATCCTCTTCCTCGCCGAGGCGGCGACCGGCCAGCGCCGCGACCGCAGCCCCGGACGCTGCCACCGCCACCCCCCGCGCGTCTCCGATTCGGTGAGTCGCGACGCCCCCCCTGTGTTCTTCTGACAAATTCAGCAAGTAGGTCGCTATTTCCTCAGTTTCCGTGGGAAAATTGCAGGCCCTCCCGGCGCCGCAGTAGCTAGGGCTCTAGATCGCGCCGCGCGGGCGTCGCAGGGACCCAGATCCGGACGGGCAGGGTTGAGAGGACGGGCTTTTTTGCGCCCTTTTGGTGTTCGATTTTCGAAACGCCGTTGCCGAAGTTGGTCGCGATTCTACCATGGTTTCGCCGCCGGCCGCGGCTCAGATCTGTCGCCCCTCGTGAATTATTACGTGGTTCTGGTGCGAAATTTCGCGGCCTCGTGAATTTATTGTCCGGAATTGCGGATAGATTAGATTTTCCCTAGAAGAGTTTTTCTGAGAGGATAAGTTACCCTGACCTGAGATTTACCCTGACCGGAATTGTGGTTCTTGCAGGCGAATTTGGGGCTCAGGAAAGAGGAGGAGCGACTTCTCTCTGGTGGTCGGAAATTCAGGACAAGGTAAGAAAGTGTATAATATGCCTGCACCTACCGCAATCATTGGATCTGTTGGTGCTTATGCGTGGCTGAGTCATGCATGCATGCGCTGTACTTCTGGTAGTGCCAGCTGCAGTTGTATTCCCTCTAGCTGCCTGGTGGTGGTCAGCGCTTGCTTGGTTTAGTTTGTTTGAACTGCTGGCAAAAGCCTGGATTGTTGTTCTGTTGATTGATCTGGCGAAAGCTTGAACCTTTAAGCTACTGTTTTGATATTAAGTGGATTACAGGAATCAGTTTGGTACTATTTCTGTGTAGCCTTAGCTTTAAACGAGTCTCACTTTCTTATGGTCACTTGTATTTGCCGATTTCAAGCATTTTCTTCAGGGAAAGAAAATATCACTAGTCCCTTGATTTCTTCCCTTTTACAGTTTGAGAATTGGGATTACATTCGAATTTTAAACTGATGCAACTATGCGTAATAATCAACAGACCTTGTCACATGTGTCAGGTTAATTAGTCAGCAGTATATGTTTTTGGTAGGATCTGAATGGTTAGCGCAGTTTGGAACCTTTAAGCTACTGTTTTGGTGTTAAGCGGATGTCATGTATCAGTTTAGTGCTACTCTGGTGTTAATCTTTTCTTAGACATGCCACATTCTGTGAAGTATTTGTTGGTTGTAAGGATTTAGCTTCACTATGCTTTGAAATGCCTGATATTAGATGTCATTTGGTTGCCAAATATCTTTGTTTCAGTTGTCTAAAGCTATTGCTCTGCTTACTGATTTGATTTACACACTTATTCTCTAGCTTGCTAGATAATCCTAGATGTTCAGTAAACTAACAGTGTTTTTCTCTCTTCTATGAGATGCACTTCCTTGCATCATTTCACGGCCCTGCAGGTTTTGAGCTTTTGTCTGTTTCGCTGGGATGGATGCCAAGAAGTTCCTGCAGATGGTCGAAGACAAGAAGAAGAGACTCCTCGAGAAGAAGGAAGCCCCACTGAAATGGCAGCAGAAACTGGAAGCGGCAATTAAGGCCACTGAAGAGAAGGAGAAGAAGCTCAAGTCAAAAAAGCACAGGAGGCGAAGCTATTCTTCCTCAGAATCTGACAGTGAATCCGAGAGCGACAGCGATCGGAAACACAGGAAGAGGAAGGACCGCAGAAGGCACAGGAAACATGGCCACTCTGACTCTGATGGTGCCAGGAGGCGCAAGCACAGGTCAAAGAGGAGGAGCTCAGACTCTAGCGATGAGAGCGACAGTGATGAATATGATAGCGAATCTGAAGAAGAGCGCCGAAGGAAGAAGCACTCGCACAGGAGGAAGCATCGCCGTCACTCTTCAAGGTCAGAGTCTGATGCTTCAGATTACAGCAGCGATGATGATGAGCGAAGGTCAACCAGGAAGGACCACACTAGGAGCCGGAGGCGCCGCCACCGATCATCAGACGATGAATCTGAGGACAAGATCAGGTCAAGGCATAGGAAGCGCCACAGATCAAGTGACGAGGACAAGCCATCAGATTCTGACAACCATAAGCGCCACAGGAGCCGCTCTCTGTCCTTGGATGATGGAGCTGCCGGTGAGCCAGACAAGATGAATGATGGCAAGGGGTCTCACAAAAGCAGACACCCCCGCCGCCACCACCATCACCATCATGATCACCATGCCAACTCTGCTGAACCCAGTGACGGGAAGCAACTCGTGTAAGTTGCTAATGCCTCAGAACCTGATTGGCATCTTCACTGGACTCTGTGACGGCAATGTTTGCTTGCCCCAGTTGGCCAGTTGCTGAATGAAGGCGATGTATCTTTCATAATGTTACTGTCTCGGCTCTGCTGCGGCTTTCTGAAGCCTGTACTTGTTGTACCGAAACATTTGGCGAAACCAGATGTTATTTCCAGCGTTTCCTCTGTTGTCATATGTTTGCTTGCTGATTTGGTGGTTAAACATGCCTGTTTCATTTGCTGCAAGTTCACTATTGCATTTTTGTTTGTTGAGCCATACTACGGTGGATCATATGCTGCTATGTCTACACATTTTTTGCGGGATACTAGCTACGCGTACACATTTTTTGTGGGATACAAGCATTCTGTGGCGGTGCAGCAGAGAACTATGAAACACTATGTTTCAGTTGGGGCTAGAGCTTTTCTGTTTGATTGTTTGAATGCTTGTCATACTCCAAGAAGAACGCCCAAAAACCTTTTGTTGTGGCCTACCTATATCACCTTCATATTGGAAACCTCTACTCAATGTGTATCTGTCATAATCTACCATATGAGCAAGTGATGTAATCGTGACATATCCACACCTACAAACTACCTTTACAAAGAGAACGAAGAGAGTGCAAACAACACATCCTGGTAGTACACAAGAGATGCCTTCAACTGATATCATATAAGTTCAACAGTGCAGCAAAGTGTACTGGTAGTTGCTACACGCTCTCCACATAACTCAGCTTAGCATATCTATATAATGAATAAATGCATAGGTCAATTCAAGATTACGCGTATGTTGCAACCCGTGGCTTAAAGGGGAATGGGGGCGAGGAAAAGCATGGTGACAAGGTCCTTCACATGGCTACCAAAGGTGTAACCGTCCCTACCGCGGAGGTAGATGACCTCGTTCGACCTTGCTATGTTCACCACCAGTTGCGCCGCTGGCAATAACACACGGTTCATCGCCATGCACGCCTGGTTCATCGTCCTCCAACTATCCTCCGTCATGGCGGCAATTGCCGCCACGGCCTCCTCCCCTGTCGTGCCCTTCTCCACCATATAACACTCCGCAATGCTAGCCACGTCCTTCTTGTTCTTCCCCAACTGCATGTACATCGGTGATGTCGGTTGTTATGACAGTACATCCTATCATGTTTTGGTTAATTTTTTGACAGAAATGCAGCATTAATTCACATATGTATAGGAGACGGAGTACCTTGTAAGAGGAGATGTCGTTGAGGAAGCGACCGATCTGTGCACCGGCACGGACTACGTCAGGAACGGCACATGTCCACTCGAATACCTTCTTGGTTGCTATGGCGCCGTAGCCCATGAGGGCCACAAGGTTAAGCATGGGCAAGCCCGAAGACATGACCGACAACTCCTCGTGTTCCTTGAAGGTCGGCCGATGCTTGTCGTTGGACCATTGGGCCTCTTGCATATAATATTCCGCCTGCAGCTGGTACTGCGTACACAACAATTTAGAACACACTATTACCGTGTTGGCTTATTTTACAGTAGTATTTGCTTAATTTAATTTTTCTGAAATCAATTATTGGTCTCACCTATTAACCTTTAAACTATGCATATGTTTATTTTACTCCCTAAACGACACTTAAAAGAACTAGAAAGTACAGTTTATGACGTTAAATGAGAGAGAAAATTGTTTACGGCAAAACTAAGCCAAGTCCGTATATGAGAGAAATGAAAATTCCTCAAGGAACCATTTACATATTAAAATTGGTGCACGTAATTACAACATACCGCCTTTCTTGCATAAGACATGCGGTACTTCTCGTGCGGTTTCAACATATTCTCAAAATCTTTGAAGTTGCTTAGCGTTTTGATGTATGGCATGCGAAGGTATTCAGGTAGAATAGAAACCGCGCTATCGTCCCATCTGTAAGAAAAAAAGATATGTTTGCCTTAATGAGAGATCGAATTAAAGATTGTATTAGAATTATGAAAGGAAAAGATACCTCATACTTTCTTGAAATAATTGAATTACACCCTATGTAAGTACCTCTGCATGGCTTCGGTGAAACTGTGACATTCCTCTAAGGTGGCATGGACATCATAGGTATCGTCAAGAAAAGTCACCAACCCAAACGTCTTGGCGAACATCAATCGTGCGCGTGAGTGTTCCTCCTCAGGGATCATTCCACAACTCCAAAAGTAGACCTCCACCATACGGTCTCGAGTGTACGGTAGATTCACCGTGTCGTAAAGATCCCTCCACCACCTAGAGAGGTTTATTAGTTAAATTACCAATTGAATGTACACTCACGATCTTATGCATATTTGTTGTGTGCATAGTTTGGTGAAGATCAAAAGGATTTTAATGAAGTGCGAGGTACTAAGATATGCATTGTTTTTTTGCGAAACTAAGATATGCAATTTAATCCCAAAAGCAAAAGAAAAGACTTACAAGGACAGTGCCTTTAGCTCCCTGAGGTGAAGAGACCTCATGAGGTGAGAGTTGAGCCTAGCAAGCTCTAGCAGCGTATTGTCGTGCGTCTCCTCCCGCGCATACTCACCAACGTAATACATGGTCTCTAGCAGCCTGGTGAACCACGGGAGAGGGTGGTCGAGGGCGCGGGCGACCTGCTCCGCCAACGGCGACCGGAGCTCACCTTTTGCTGCAATGGCCTCGAGCTGGTGTCGTGTGAAGTTGATGACATCGTCGAGGGCCGGGCCATCACCCGGTACCGCCATGTGAGCTGCGTTGTACAAGCTTAGTAGAGCCCTCGGGTCACTGCTCAGGCTTGCCTTGAAGTTGCCCATGCCATCTCTAAAGTTGTCCAAGGCATCTGCACAAAATGTCCGAATTAAACCGAGTTTGGGGATGAAAATTGTTAGAGATGACTAATATTTTTAAGTGATTTTAAGATTGCAGATAGTTCTTTTAAGGGGGTTTACCGAAGCAAGTCTCAAAGTAAAATTCTAAAAGTGTAATTGTGAAAGAACCATTCGAATATGTGAAGTAAAAGACACCGAATAAGATTAACAGACCAGGGAGGCTAACGGTCAATAAAATATATTTTTCTACAAGATAATCATTAGATGCCTGCAAATAAAATTCAATGAGAGGGTTTTTGCTAGAAACTTTGTTCTGGAAAACGATCTGTTGACTTCACGGTAGAAATTGTACTGGCGATTGAAGGCAAAAGGATGTCGACACTCTTCGACCGAAATTAATAATAAAATTATAGGGGTTTTCCACTTCTAAGTCATATGCTGTTCTGTATAGGTCGTTCAAGTCGCACAGAAAATTTTAGATAGGCCACTATGCAGTTCTGTTGGTTAAACAATCAACACCTAGGCAACGACTTCCAATTTTGTATTGTCTTAAGGGATAATATGATTATTGAACTACCTGTGGACACCCATATCCCATGCTGCCGAAGCAACCGAAACCGAGTCGCGACAACATGAAGGTCATCAGAACCAGCGGACTCATCCGGGTGAACGATCCGGCTTATGGCCGATTCAATCTCTTCGCGGAAGTGGCCATCCACGCCGAGACACTCAAGTGAGTCCATCAATGTCACCGCCTCGGCCACACTGTCGTCGGAGAACATCGTGCGCACTCGCCCCTTGAGCTCCTCCACCCTCTCCCTCATCCACTCCTCCGACCTCTGCATATATCAACAAGGTACCCACATAGAAACTGATATGCAGGTTTAAATTTTTTTGAAGGATAATATACAAAATTGGAAGTGTCCATAACATATATATAGACAAATCAATTACCCCCAAGATTGTTTTTTTTCTTAAACTTGCAATGGAGGTTGGGCAAAATGGAAAACAGGCAGAGGTAGATCTGCACATGGAAGGAGTATATATGTATGCCATGCCTGCGGGTGAGGAGGGTCGTGGGTGATGAAGAAACCGCCCCACTCCGACGCAGCAAAGGCGCCACGGGTTGCAGCGCTACCGGCGTTGATCATCCTCGGCCTGCTCGCAGCATCGTCAGCACTATTCACGGCCATTTGAGTGGTTGCAAGCTTGACGTTGGAACAGTTGTGTCTGAGAACTTGTGATGCATAGGGACGGACCTATATGTCTCTTTTTATAGACTCGCTCAGGAAGGAAAAACGGGGGAGACAGGCCGGCTCATTGTACTAGGCGAAGACTGAAGACCGTCTCTCCGTCTTGTTCTTTGAAAAGAAGTACAAAGCTGATGTGGCATCATGTGCTACTTATTACAAAATTTGTTAGAGGCGTCAGTCATGCTGGCCTCAGTTAACATGTGCTATATTGGAGCTTATTTGCTTAGATTTTTCTCTTTGCACTACATATCGTACTGTATATTAGGTCCTGGTCCATTTGCTAGAGAGAGAGAGAGAGAGAGAGAGAGAGAGAGAGAGAGAGAGAGAGAGAGAGAGAGAGAGAGAGAGAGAGAATAGAGACGTGAGCTCCTGCTTCTGCGGTAGTTGTAGATTAATAAAGTGAAAATAAAATTACTGCAAGCCGGGGTACTAAGTACTAACTAGCCGTTAAAGCTGGAGTATTAACAATCCCTGGTCCTTGTGGTGGGGGAGTTTTAAAGTGACACTACACAGAACAATAAAAGGAATGAGACAACTAGAACTAGTCCTTGGCAGCATATTTTCATAGAAGAAGCAACCTCATCATGCATCCATGGAGCCTGAGACGCGAAAGCGGGTAGGCAGCATGCACACCCGCACATCTTACCAATAGAGTGATCCTCCATTCTCATGTTCTCTTGAAGTTATTTCAGTGTGAAGTCTAAGCCATTCATAAGCCCGAAGCCCTAAATGATATCTAAGGTTTAGGTGTTGGAAAATGATATCTAAGGTTTAGGTGTTGGAAATCAGAGGAAACGTCGGACGCACGAGTCGTTCTCCCCCTAGGGCGACTCGAGCGGCCAGAAACCTAGCCGCCGCCGCAAACTCCCTCCTCCCTTCCCTCCGCCGCCGCCGGAAGACGTCGCCGGGCTAAGCCCGCGGGCCGACGGCGGTGGCGGGGGATCTCCTCTCTCGCGCGTCTCCGGGGTGGGGCGGACCCCAAGGCGTGCGGTGGCGCGACCGATCCGGGATCTGCGGCGCTGCGGATGGCGGCAGGCGGCGGGAGGCCGGCCCGTCCTCGGACGGCGACGGCTTGGCGCGGCGGAGGCCAGGGCTGCGGGCGCTGCGGATGGCCCTTCGGGCGGCGGCGACGGCTGCGGTCGGCGGCGGCCGCTTGACTGCGGTGGCGTGCATGCTGCCTTCAGATCGGCGACGACGGCGTGGAGGGCTTGGTGGTCTCGTCGGTGGCACCTCCGATCAGATCTGTTCTGACCGGTGCAGCCGGCGGTGGTGGTCATCTCTTCCGTCAGAGGTGGTCGGCCCGAGGCTGGGTGCTCGGATCTCGGGATCCATCATCTGGCACCAGCTGCGAGTCGGGGGAAACGTAGTTGCCGGTGAAAACCGAGCCGACGGCGGGTGATGTCGGCATTCCACGTCGTTACCTTGATGAAGGCATCGTCATGTGACTACCGTCGACCCACTCGTATTGCTCCGGGGGAAACCCTAGGATCTGGTGTTTCAGACCGGACGATGGCGGCACTGCGGTGTCGTTTCTCTCTTGGGAGCGTCGTTTTGTGGAGCAGCGCTGGAAGTCAGAGGCAGGAAGTGGAGCGGCTTCGTCTTGCACGGAGCTTTGGTGGAGATGTCAAGTCATGCCTGACCGACAGGTGCTACACTTGGTCATGCCTGGTCGGCAGGTGCTACGCACGACAGATCCTCCAATGGCTTCAAGCTGTGTCGGCTGGTGGTATGTGGCAGCATGGCGCTGAGGTGTATCAATGGCGACCGCGACGTGTACAGCTGTTTGCGCGCAGGGAGGAGGTGCCGTTGGGCGCCGTGGTGGCGTCGACGATAGCTGGACCGAGCAAGGTTGATGCATCAGTACAGTTCTGAAGATGAGCGGTGGCAGTTGGCGGCGGCGGCCTCTGAGAGCACGCCGGACCAGTGTGTGCCCCAGACCCGGCAAGTGGCTAGGTTGGGGTCTCAGGTCTTAGATTTTAGGCTTGGCTGCGATGTCTGTTTGGTATTAGGCCCAGGCTATCTGCGCCCCTTCATCAACTGGATAGGTGTAGCGACAGTTTGTTGCTTAGACGGCGGCTTTAGTCTTACTGTTGTATAACTTTGTAAGGTCTTGTAAAAATAATTAATAAAGTGGCCGTATGCATCGCCCAGATGCAGAGGCCGGGGTCATCCTCCTTTTCTAAAAAAAAGGTGTTGGAAATCTAGCTATCAATATCCTATGGAACAATGATCATGCTACAAGGTGTATGGAAATTAAGTAACTCCGAGAAATTAAGAAACACGGTGGTGAAATTTGTGTTTTCGGACATGACACCTAGCTTCTAAGGAGCGGCAGTACGTAGGAAGTAGACGACAGATTGATTACTGGAATAAAACTGGATGGCAGCTTCATGTCGTTTGAAAATGCCTATCACGTTGAGGAATAATCGTTTTCATATTGTTAATGGGACGATTATATATGATAGGAATCTTGAAGTGGTTAGAACGTGAGCGTCGAGGGATGTTATTACTTTCTTATACTTTTTTTTGCGAGAAAATTTCTAATCTATTCATCTTCAATCATAGCATTACAACGAATATCAGAAATAATAAAAATTACATCCAGATCCGTAGACCACCTAGCGACGACTACCAGCACTGAAGCGAGCCGAAGGCGCGCCGCCGTCATCGCCCGTCCATCGCCAGAGTCAGGCATAACTTGTTGTAGTAGACAGTCGGGAAGTCGTCGTGCTCCACACGCCCACCAACGGTGCTAGACGCACCACCGAAACATGCATGTGTGCAGACATACTTACCACCATATACTACTACCAGTAGTCGTTGGGAGGTCTGACAAAATGGAGGGGAGACAAAAATATGTCCCTATACTACTGCGTAGTACTAGTTTAATATCCCATTAGGAATCTTCAGCCGGTCCCCTTAGATTTGTCTCCTCAAATGTCTATGGATGTTTCCGGTCACTATCCGGATCTGTCTGTTTAAGCCTTCGTTTGTACATGCATGTAGTCATGTCCTTCAGTTTGTTCTCAAATTGTTTGGTGACATGTATATGATTGATGGAGATGGAGAAAGAGAGAAAAGATAAAGAATAAAGAAAGAGAAAAGATGGTCCGGGGTGGGTTGCGTCCTACGTGACAGACTGACCGAGCGCATTCATGAACCCTCATATTTGCCCCATATATGTGCTGAATATAAGGATTTGCAGACAACTCGAAACATATGGGGACAAAGTGAAGGATGTTGGCTCACATTTTTTCCTTCTCTCTCTTATCTGAATAGTGAAAGGGCTGTCCTCCCGGACATATAAGGGAGACATGAGGGTTCCGGTTGTGGATGCTCTTATAGATGAAAATACACACGTGAACGCTAGAAAGAAGCAAACGCTGGGCTCGTTGTATTGTTATCCCTTGTCCAGGCGTCACGTTTAAATTCACCCATGGAGGCGGAGAGGGAGAAGCTTCCTCTCCTCAAATGGGTTGGCCAGACTGATTCGAGCTCCCTTGCCATTGCCACCCATTGTATTCCTCCGTGCCATGCAACCTTCTCCATCTCCCCATCCTAACTGCATGGCATAAATTGCTTAGAAGGGAAACGTTCCTGCCAATGGATGCATCAGTGATCCTCAGCATCCCCTTTATGTGCACGGGCCAAGGACAACTTCTAGTCTTGGTCGCACGAGAAGAAAGAAAGTTCTATTGTACTATCGGCTTACAGGATGTTAATCAACACAAAGTTTAATCGTAAAGGCTGGCTGTTTCACGAAGGAGGGTCCTCAAATTCATCTCAGGAAGCAAAGGATTGGACTGAGCTTTGAAAGTGTCAAGTTCCCTCAAAGCTAAAAAAGAAAAAGAAAAATCCATGAAGGCCCGTTCAACATTCCCTTCCCACTTTTGATGTTATGGCACATCGTCACCTGACAGAGTCCTTCACCCGTGTGCTATGCGGGCAGCCGGATTCTTGGCGTCATGCCCTAATCGAGTGTTCACGATGAGTCTGGGCATTGGCAAATGAGGGTGTGGACGTGTGGTTGAGCATGTGATAATGACAAGGGAAGATAATGCCAAGCTACGGATGTTCACCATGCGTGACACACTTTTGCAGGAGGATTTCAAGTAAATGAACATCATGTTGTGGGCGATCTGGCATGCCCGCCGTAAATCAATTTATGAGCATATGTTCCAAACGCTAAAATGCCAACACACTTATTCACCAGTAGTCTCTGTACAAATCTCGAAGTGCTAAACCCCTCTAAACTTGATGTCACAAAGTTGGCAATGAGACAACGTTGGATTGGACTTCCTAAGGGCTTTAGAAAATTCAGTGTTGATGCTGCTACATCTGCACATGGAGATAGGGCGCGGCTGCAGTTATCTGCTGGGATGACCAAGGGAAATTCATGGGATCTTCGTGAATCACCCGGTCGGGCCTTTTGGAACCGACAACTTTGGAAGCCATGGCTATTCGGGAAGCATTGGCTCTAGCGAACAGTCTTTAACTCACAAAGATTTTGGTATCCTCTGGCTGTCTCTCGGTAGTAAAGGACTTGGCAGAAAATACAGGTGGAGTTCAAGCTTCTCGCGGAACTCTTCGAGGAATGCAAGTTTACTCACGAAAGTAGATCATGAAATCATGAAGCTGATAGTCTAGCAACGTTTGCTTTATATCTAGATTTAGATAGACATGTCTGGCTAATCGAGCCGCATGACAATGTAATCATTCCTTCGGAACTTGCCGAATAATGTCTTAGTTCCCCTCAAAAACAAAATCTCCCCAGACTAGCACAACTTTGGAATCGAGAAACCATATTTGACGCGCGTTGTGTCAAGTAGTTGGGGCTTCGCATAGGGGCGCCCATGACTGGGCCGGCTTGTTTTTTGTTTTATTTACATGTCTAATTTAATTTCACTTCCCAATTTACTTTTTTCAAGTTTATTTTCTTTTTTAAGAAAACTTTCAGACTTATAAAAAATGATAGCATTTTTCAAGATTTGTTCAAAACATTTAAAAATGTTCATGTTTGCAATTTTTATTCTGAAATTCATATTTTTCATAATTTTTTAAAAATCGCTTCTTTCAAAAATATTGTGAAATTCAGAAAAGATTGGAATTTCAAAATTTTGAAAGTGCTCACGTTTTAAAATTAGCTCACAAATTCAGAAAAATATTTATGTTTTAAAAAATGTTCACAAATGGAAAGAAATGTTTGGGTAATTTCATTAAATGTTCACATTTCCAAAAAAATCGGTATTAGAAATGTTTGCATTTTGCATTGAAGATTACCCAAAAAATGTTTGAGTTTTTAAAATTTTATTCATAAATTTAAATAATGTTATATGTTCAAAAAACATTAAAAAAATCGTGCTCATAATTTTTTTGTTGAAATCTGTCATGGTTGATAGTTCTTATACCCCGAGCAGCCTAGTTAAACACCGAAGCTTAGCAGCTACTGCCGCTAGTGACGAGGATCACCAGTGGGAGGACAAGTTGTGCTCTGCTGGGCCAGTCTATTTGGGTGAGCCATGTGCGGCGTGTGTATGTGGGGCGCATTGTGCGGCAGATAGAGGGTCCCTTTTAGCATCACAATTAATTTATCACTGTGCTCAGCCTAATTCAATTGCATGGAAATGGTCTGAAATAACATCCACTCTTGCGTCAAATAGGACGCTGCTGCATAGGAGGTGCGTACAGATGGGCTACCCATGCACGCTGTAGCGCAGTGGATGGATCGAGCACTGTATCTCCGGGCTAACTTATTTGCTGCAGTTTACTGCAGGGTTAGTACAGTGGTGAATTACTGTAGCAAGAAAAAAAATTAAGACTTAGAACATTTTTAAACATGCACATATTTTACAAATTAAAAGATTTTTTGTAACACAAGCATTTTGTGAAATTTTCTGATTATTTTTATGAATTTGTTAGTAACTTTTGAAAAAATATTTATTTGTTTGGTAATGCGTTTTTTAAAAATAGGATCTTTTTTGAATTTTTGAAAAGATTTTGAAAAATAACAATTTAAGAAATTGCAAATAAGTTTTTAAATTTTTTTAGTTTGTGAACAAATTTTGGAAACGGGGATAATTTTTGATATTACTAAAGTTTTTTTTAAAGTGAGTAAAAAGGGAAATTTTGATATTTGTGAACCAATTTTGAAAACTGGAATATTTTAAAATTCCCAATAAAATATGAAAACACAAAGTTTTTGTTTTGAAAAAAATCCAGAATATCTTTAAAAGAGAACTTCCGGAAGTATAGCAAAACCAGTGCATACGCTAGCTGAAAATGGGCCGACCCTCCTTAGTGTTAGCGTCACAGCTCCTGTGTGAAACCCCGCCAATTTGTCGATTAATGCGTCGAAGAGGGTTTTCCTATTAGTAGTGCCAATTGTTTGGTAGGACTTGGGCCTGATCTCTCTTGGATTTGGCAGCTTAAGGCCTTGTTTGACATGGCGGTCTTTCAAGCTACGTCACCAACCACTTTTTGGTCAAAGGTTGACGAAAAATTCAAGTTGTGTAAAAAGGCTGTATTTTTTTGTAACAGCAAGACAACCATGCCGACCAAACTGGAAAAGTTTCACATATTTTTGAGAAAATTTAAAAAAATGTACAAATTCCAATTTGGCGTTTTGTGTCAAAATTCGACCAAATATTTGAAGTGTTCAGAAACATCTTAAAATATTTCTATAAATTCATCACCATCATGCTGACCAACCTGGGAATTTTTCACACTTTTTTGACAAATAGGTTTAAAAATGTTGTAGAAATTCAATTTCTGTCCGTTTTGACCAAAAAAACAAAGTGTTCAGAAATACTTGAAAGATTATGTAAAATCAACACTATCATGCTGAGAAATTGCACTTATCTATGTTGCACTTCTCCTAACAAATAAATTAAAAAATACAGTGGAAATTGAAATTGATCATGTTGTACATAATTGACGAGTTACGTTTTTTTTATAAAAAAAGTTGACCAAAAAGTGGGTGCTGATGTGGCACGCTGCTCCTCTGCCCAATCCGGTCAAATATCCTTCACATATGCCAAAACCATCTTTAG
>NC_041384.1:13682396-13685013 GCF_002162155.2 Triticum dicoccoides | reverse complement strand
GTAATTTAAAAGGATATGAGAATTGATGGTTGTGATCTAATTGGCATTGGAGCTTGGGATTGTAAATTAAACTAGGGCGTGAGGTCGGGGTTTATATATGAACTTCTCTCAATACAAAACAACAAACAACCTGGTGAAAAATCTGCATATGCCACATTGCCAGCCCATATATGACAGGGCACAACCATTGTTTTAGACAAACCCAACTGAGAAAATGATTGACATACAAACACACCAACGCAATCAACAAAACAGGCTTGGCTCCACATGGATGACGTTTTAATTTCTCAACCGGTTGAGCTTTGTGCGCTCCCAAAAATTATAGGCACGTAGTCAGAGGGAACACCTCTAATGCAAAAGGCCCGCTCATCCCTCGTGCTGCTCTTCTACAGGGCGACTCGGGCGGTGACCTGATCGGCCTGGCCTTGACCACACTTTCCGCCCCACTTGCCTCCGCCGATGGGCACCTTCGGCAAAGCCCGGCCTGGTGATGGCGGCGGCAAGGATTCACCTTATGCTTTTGCTCAGCTTCTCTCGCGGGGCCTGTCCGTGGTGGCTGCTTGCTACAAAGTGTTGGAGCGATGATGTTTCTGGAGGGGGTCGGCGGTTTCGAGTGCGGTCGAGGTTGGAGCGGCGCTCCGCGGAGCATGGTGGATTGTCATCCTCTTGAATGCGGAGAAGGTTTTGGGGTCTGGTTTTTCTCATAAGCTGGATCAACCCTGTAGGGTTCTGGGCCAGGTTTAAGACTCTTGCATTCAGCGCTACGTCAAATGCAGAGCCAAGCAAAAGTATCTCGATGGCCATTTCGCCCTTCCTACGTACACGCATGTATATTCGTGGCTAATATTGCGTCGTGTTGAATCCCTAATCAGTTGGCGTTCGCGTGCTATTTGCGTCCCTTTTTTTTTTGGATTGAAGTAAGGCCGCCGTGTTATGCTTGGCCATATACGATCACGCCTTAAAGGAGCTTTAGGTAGGTCGGAATCTGCTATCATTTTAGTACGTACGTAGTTTGTTAATCTGGCTCGGCTCACTGACACTGGATGCTACGTGAGAAGTTTTGATGACTTGCTGATGACTTTTGAAGTGACAGTGAGTCAATGACACTGCTGCTTCGTGCTTCCTTCCTTCCTTTCCATTTGTTCCTTGCCACTCGCGTTTCCTTCTTTCCATCGCTTTCCCGGTTAGCTGGTCAAAAATGGGATGCCTCATCCACCGTAGGCACCAAGCAATTCGAGATCAGGCTACATGTATATATAGCGCCCATCACCTGAGAAGGAAGCTCAGGTGCCATTTGGTAGTGTGCCTCGTTAACTTTGACTGTACTTCTGTTTTCATTTGGATGCTTCTTGACAACGTTTGCAACTAATATCATTTAGTAGCTTATATATACTCTCTTTTGATCCAGCCAATAAAGAGAAACTTGCTTTGGTAATTTTTCTTTCTGCATTGCGTGATCACTTGTTGGTTAGCATGGTAATATATAATACCACAAGAGTATCCACACCCAACAGTGTAGCTCGTTTACCAAATGGTGATGAGCGGCAGTTCGCTTCTGGTTTATTTTTCTCGCTCTTCTCGGTCTCTTTATTTGTGCTTTTTATGCACTTTGGGAAATACATGCTCCATGCTGCTTTGTTTCATGTACGGTTCTTAAACTTTGGTTTGATTTGGATTTTGGAGTACCTACCTCCTTTTATAAAGAAAATGAAATAGTGCCGCATTGCTTGTTACTTTTCGCTTCTGGAGTTGACTCGTGCCTATGATGAGTTGCACAACTATTGTCGACATCGTCTGACAAATACTGTCATGATATTAATCGCAAAATCTGAGGTTACACAGCACTCCAGTAGTACCTTTGTTTCTTTTCTGTGGGCCAAGGGTGGCCGTCCGATGGTTTTGTGATGGAGTTTGCTTGTCGATTTTTTTGTTTGTATTTCTTGTATTTTGAGGGAGTCCATAGAGAGAGTGGTTGAGTGTGCATTGCATTGTTTTGATAAGTGACTTGATGGTCTAGTTGAGTAGTTTTAGACCATTTTGTTTTGTTGTGTGCAGGTTGTAATTAAGGAGTGTTGCATCCGTATAATAAGGACGTCTGAGGTTAGGCATAGCAAGGTGCCATCTTGTTGGGACTAGGCTTTATTGAGCCGAGTGTGAGTAAGCTGGACAAGGATAGATGACGTATTTTCGCTCAGGCACTAGTGTGGTCATGGGAACCACATAAGTTGAACGTACATGCTGGAGAAGTCGGCACAGACATTGGTGTCAACGGCAGACTCACCATTAGGGTGTGCAGCAGCAATTGCCCTAGGTATCCTCCTTGCCTCTGGTTTAAGTGTCATTGTTTTCTTGCTTCAACAAGGAAACATGCAAAAGGACCAGGAAGCTAGCGAGTAAAAACGTGGGGAACTGCTTTCCCCTCTCCCTCCCGCGACGCTCCTGCGGGCGTCCGGGAGGCAACCCTAGCCTGCGCCGCCGCCGGTCCCCCCTCCCCCTCTCCCCCTTCCCTCGCCGCCGCCGGAGGGCGCGAGCGGGCGAAGTCCGCTTATCGCTGGCGGCGGCGGGGCCTTCTCGTCTCCGCCCGTGGGGGTTTCGGCGCGGGCGGGACTCCTCCGGC
>NC_041384.1:13675376-13681962 GCF_002162155.2 Triticum dicoccoides | reverse complement strand
GGAGCCAGTTGGTGGGACGGGAGCTCCGCCGAGCTGCCCGTCGCCGGCACTGTGTTGTCGCCGGTCGTGGCCGCGGGCCAACCCTCCCCCTTCCCCCTTCCCCATCTCTGTCTGTTATCGGTTCCGGCATTGTTCGGTGGGTTTGCTGGCGGTCTCGGAAGTGGTTGTGGTGCAGATTGCTCAAAGCCTCGACCTTTGGTGTTCTCGGGGCGGTCTGGATGCAGGGTGGCGGCTCTGGCGGTGGGAGGCGTGTTGGTCGTGGGCGGACCGCATGGCTCGGGTGCGGGCGGGCAGCCATGGTCGCTTGGGCGGCATGGATGCGGGTGGTTGGCGGAGTGAGGTTGCGACGGAGGGGTAGGAGCACTGGGGTTCATCACTCGCCCAGTCCCGGTACTGGCCGACGGAGGCGGCGTCCGTGGATGTCGTTCTTGTTGGAGTTGTGTCGAATATAGTGTACGAGGTAGGTTACAGTTGGACTTGTAGTTGTATTGTGTTTATAGGATATGGAGTCGTGTCCTGGTAGGACACTTGTATCCTAGGCCTCTCATATATAGCGAGGGTAGACACACGATGTAACCTATGCCAATATAATAGCACAGGCGCGCAAGGGGGAGCCGGCGGCGTGTGCCGGCGCCTGGGTGGCCGGTGTGCGGTATTGTGACGGTGTCACGGGTAGGGGTGGGCATAAAAACCGACGAACCGAAGACCGAACCGATGCCGGAACCCAAAAAACCGAATTTTCGGTTTTTGTTGATGCTACAGTAAAATTCGGTTTTCAATAATACTAACCGAATTTAATTCGTACAGTTCGGTTTTACACCGTTAACCGAAAGAGAAACCGAAGTAAGCTGATGGCACGCACAAAATCCTAGCGCCCAGGTAGTGCGCGAGTGCGTGTGGCCGCATTTTTTTGAGCGGAGTGCGAGTGCGCGTGCCCGCATGTGCAGAGTCAGACAGCTTGTACCTCTCTTGGGCCTTTCACGTACATGCAACTACCCACGGCCCACGGCCCGCATGCTTCAAAAAAAAAAAACTACCCACGGCCCACACTTTTTAATAGTTTCTCCCAGCTAGCACAGCACGTCACTTCATTTGGAATTATCCCACCTCGCCTAGCTACTTGGGATGAGACCCTGAGCTTGCCTACATAAGAAGGCAGGGTACGACAGGTACAATGCACACAACAGTTTACTGTTTCTACAGTTAATTGTTCAGTGCATGCCGTAAAAGTATGTTTTATGTACGTGATCTCTAATTTGGTTAAAACCGAAAACCGAACCAAAACTATCGGTTAACCGAACTTTCGGTTAGTTTAATTTTTATGTCTATTTCGGTTTTCGCTTTGGCTAACCGAATTAATAAAAAAAACGAACAGTAGAAACCGAAATTTCGGTTTCTACCGAACGCCCAGGCCTAGTCACGGGGAGGAGCGCCTGTAGTCAAGGGGATGTAGCCATATCGGTAAACTTCGTTAATAAATCTTGGTGTCGTGCTCGTGTGATTGCTTGGTCCTCAGATGATCAATGGTATGCCTCGGATTTATTCTAACAAATGGTATCATGAGCAAGGTTGTGAGGAGGCTACGGATTATTGATCTAGAGGGAGGAAGGATCGAGTCTGGGTTGCAGCCGGCTACGGTGTGGTTCTCAGCAAAATCAGAGACAAACGCGTGTGCTGGCGGCAAGCGAAAGCATCGGCGGCGGCGCGAGACGTGTGGCGATCGATTGGGCGAGCGTACATACGCGAAATTCCTGGCGAGGTCGGATCGGCGTCGTGTCGTGGTGTTTCAGGTCGGACTCGGTTTCGACGAGATCGATACGGTGATCAAAGGAGCATGGACGGCGGCCCAATCCGAGGCGCCCGAGGAGCAGCTATGGGCTGGCGCGTGTGCACACTAAAGCCCATGCGGTGGCAGACGTGTGCGCTGGAAGCCTTGGAGTTGCACTGTATGATTGTCGTGTATCAATCGTGTCTATGGCTGCCGGTTGCTTGAAGCTGAGTCATGGAAAGAGCATACGAAGTAGCGAAGGCACCTGATGAGATTTCCTTGAAAAGAAAGGAAGCAACCAGAACCACGTGTGTGTACAAGAGCAGTTTTGGTCGGATCAAGTTCGATCAATTTTCTGCTATGAAGTGCACGGAGAAGCAACAACAAATAGTGACAGGAAAAAAAAAATTTGTGCAGTTTGCATGGGAGTTTTATCTGAGTCGGTTTGTTGAGATGGTTTGAAACACGTGGATAGGTTGCGGAAGCCCGTGGGGCTGAGTCGGACTAGACAGTCTGACGGATCGACGTAGGTCGGTTGGTACAGAAGACGGTGGTGGGATCGGCGAAGACGACGTAGGAGCGTGATGCTGATGGTGACTGACTTCTGGGCGTGGAAACACGTGGTGCACATGCCCGAGGCTTGTGCGGCTTCGACAAGACTATGGCGCGGGATTGATTCAAGGTGGTGTATACACGGAGCTTGAAGTCGATGAGGCGCAGGGGTGGATTGATCATCTACCATGGAGTCATGTTGAAGGTGGAGCTGATTGAGGGGCTACGGCGTAAGTCGACAGAGAGTCGAAGCCTATTCAGCGGGAAAAAGCGAGTGACACGTAGTTCGGACTGGAGCCCAATGGTTTGATGGAAGCGTGAAACTCGTCATCGGTCGGTGATGATCGGTGTGGTACTCTGCAGTGGGGGTTGAGTGGTGTGGGTTCGTGACCCTTGAGACTCGACCGGGACAGCGGAGGCTCGACGCGGTAATAGCGGCGAGGCGTGCGGTGCGCACGGGACATGGAGACGGGCCAGGGCTCTGGTGGTCATACATGTGGTGAGACAACTGCGAATTTGATTCAGGATGACTACAAGCAATGGTGAAATTCTTTCAAGTTTCAGACAGGCGGTCAAGAAAGGAGCGGTGATGTTGAGTTCAGGTAACTCTTACGTGTGATACCCAATATGTGAGTTGTTCACTTTCACGCAGGTCAGTGATCAGTGTGTGATGGTGTTGGACTGATGCTCTGAAGTTGGGAACGCAAACTAGAGTAATGTGTAACTTAATTTTGCTCGAGTGTTGACCGAGGTCAAGAAAAGAAGGGACTACAAGTTGCAGGTGGAGTCACATGGAGTCTTTGGAGTAGCAGCGATACTCATGGGATAAGCTCAAGTCCAATGTACATGGAAGTTTGACTCATTGACAAATTCAGGGTGGTGGGCCAAGGTGAAGTTTGTTGGAGTTGTGTCGAATATAGTGTACGAGGTAGGTTACAGTTGGACTTGTAGTTGTATTGTGTTTATAGGATATGGAGTCGTGTCCTGGTAGGACACTTGTATCCTAGACCTCTCATATATAGCGAGGGTAGACACACAATGTAACCTATGCCAACATAATAGCACGGACGCGCAAGGAGGAGCTGGCGGCGTGTGCCGGCGTCCGGGTGGCCGGTGTGCGATATTGTGACGGTGTCACGGGAAGGAGCGCCCGTAGTCAGGCCCCGGGGATGTAGCCATATCAGTGAACCTCGTTAACAAATCTCGGTGTCGTGCTCGTGTGATTGCTTGGTCCTCGGATGATCAACGGTATGCCTCGGATTTATTCTAACAGTTCTCCATCTTGCAGGCTCCGTCGTGGTGCTCCCATGGTCTTCGTGTCGCTCCGGGTGAAAACCTGATCTTCGGGATCGGACGGTGACGGCTTCTGACAGTCGTTTCCCTCTTGAGGGCGTCGTCTTGGAGTCCTCGCTCCGGCCTTGTGCGTCTCAATGCCCCTCGGTGGATTGCTCATCTTCATGGTGGTCTTCGGCTTATCATTAGGGTGCTTAGTCTTCGTTGGGGTGGTGTTTTCGGTGCTCGGCACCTTTGTATCTCGTCTTGGGTGTGTGCGTTGAGTGTGGTGATGGCGTGCGTTTGTATCTTCTTCTGGTTGTTGTGGTGATGGTGCTTTATCTATAAAGCGGGGAACCCTTTTTCTCAACATGCAAAAGTGGCTGTAGCCCCCTCCCACTAATTTAACGTGCTTGTGCTAAAAATACTAAATTAAGGTGCTGTTGGATAACTTGCGTGATCATATTAACGTGCTTGATCTATAGAAGAGCATGGATAACTTGTACGAAAGAAATTCCTGAATAACAGTGCTAGTGAGGGGGAGACTTGTATAAGATCTCACATTTAGGTGAGATCAACACAAATAAATAAATAAATCAAATTTAGACATTTAGAAAAAACTGAAATTATTTAACAAAATTCATGTGGGATATGTCCTACACCTTCGAAAAAAGTCATCTCAAAACTCGATGTACGTTTAGAGATTCAAAAAAGACAAATTCGAATGTAAGTAGTAACAACTTTGGGTGAATAGTACTTTAACACTATTCATATTCGTTTTTTTGTTTCTATAACTGTAAGTTGAATTAGAAGTTGAAACTTTTTGAGGCTATACATCAAACATTGTTGTGTGTCTACAAAAGAATTGAGAACATTTGAACATATATATATTTTTTCGAGAAAATCGATCTCATTGATCTCACCTAATGTGGAGATCTCTCCCCAGATTTTTTTAAATGTCTAAATATGATTTTTTTTTGGTGTTGATCTCATAATCTCATCTAAGCGTGAGATCTCGTAGAAGTCTTCCGGATGATCCTTTCCTTTCCATAATCAATCATATCCACAAATAAACTGGCCCGATATTGAAAGATTGGAAAACAGCCAGGTCCCCAATACTGATATAAATTTCGTCTCACCGCCAAGTTCAGATTATTTAAGATGTTGCCACGACACCACCAGCTGTGCAGACCAGTCCTGCCTACGCCACACCCCACCGCTACTGAGAGAGGTGAGCCAAGATGGACCCATTCCAGATCATGTCCCGGCGCATGGTCCTGCCGGAGCAGACGACGGCCTGGCTACCGCCGGCGCTGGAGACGACCGTCGACCTGACGTCATGGGACCTCCGGATGATCACCTTGGAATACATCCAGATGGGCGTCCTCCTGCCCAAGCCTCCCAGTCCCACCACGGGCCGAGGAGGACAGGGACACCATGCCCACGTCGCCGAACGCCTCGCATCGTCCTTGGCGCGCGCCCTGGGACGCTACTACCCCTACGCCGGCCGCCTCGCCGTTGCGCTGGGCGGGGACGGCGGAAGCACGAGCATCGCAGTCTCGCTCCGCTGCAGCAGGGAGGGCACCGAGCTCGTCCACGCCGTGGCTCCCGGCGTCACCGTGGCCGACGTCGTCGCGCCGCTGTGTACACAGGGGGTGGTCCAGTCTTTCGTCCCGCTCAACGGGCTGGTCAGCGTGGACGCCGCCGCGGGATCCCACCCGCTCCCGGCCGCGCAGGTCACCGAGCTCGCCGACGGCGTCTTCGTCACCATGTCGCTCAACCATGCGGTCGGTGACGGGACGGCCTTCTGGCACCTCTTCAACACTTGTCCGAGATCAGCCATCGTCAGAGTGACGGCGCCGCCATCTCCTCGACGCTGCCGGTGCACCGGAGGTGGTTCCTTGACGGCTGCCGTGTCCCGATGCCCTTCCGCAAACTAGAGGACATCGTCGGCCATGAGCACTCATCATCAGTGCAGCAGGAGGAGTGCTTCCTCCATTTCTCTGGCGAGAGCGTAAGGAAGCTCAAAGAAAAGGCGAATGCCGAGGCGGCCGGCACCGGCAGTGTCCGCGCCACCATCTCCTCGTTGCAGGCCCTGCTGGCGCACCTGTGGATCGCGGTGTGCCGGGGGAGGAGGCTGGCGCCGGACCAGAGCACGACATACGCCCTGCTCATCGGATGCCGGGGCCGTGTGGACGGCGTATCGGCGGGCAACGCCGTGGTGCGCGCCGAGGTGGGGTCCACCGCCGGCGAGATCCTGAAGTTGGGGCTGGGATGGACCGCGTCGCTGCTGAACAGAATGGTGGCCTCGTTCGACGAGGCGAGCGAGCGGGACAGGCTCGCGTCCTGGCCGCGAAACCCGAGCTTCGCGTGCGTGTCGCCGCCCCCCGCGGTGCTGGTGGTGACCGGGAACTCGCCGCGGTTCGACGTGTACGGGGACGACTTCTGGTGGGGCCGGCCGGTGGGTGTGCGGAGCGGCCCGGCGAACAAGATGGACGGGACGGCGACGGTGTTTGAGGGCGGAGGCGGCATAGGGAGCATGGCTCTGGAGGCGTGCCTTGACCCGGAGGCGCTCGCGAGGCTCGTCGCCGACGAGGGGATCATGAGCACGGTGAGCGCGGCCACGGAGTGATCGATAAGCTGCTGCGAAAGATCTCTGTTGGGTGGTTGACAGTCAGGGACACGTGAAATGTTGATGTGCTTGCTTGGAGCGGATCAACATGCGACAGTGACAGATTATTCTACATGGCAACTGCTCGAGATAGAAAGATCAACATTCCTTTTTTTAGATGCAAGATCAACATTCGATAGCGACAGATTATATATGTCAAACTGAGGCAGTTGATCCTGATTGACTTGACATGTGTTTTTTAGATTCACATGTGAATGTTTTTTATTTTCATTTGATTTATTCGTCAAACATCATGGCAGTACAAACAACATAAGAAATAACAGAAATTACATCCAAATTCGTAGACCACCTAGGGACGACTA
>NC_041384.1:13664037-13675201 GCF_002162155.2 Triticum dicoccoides | reverse complement strand
GTCGTGTTAAGACCTCATTGAACCAGCGCACCAGAACAACAACCTTCGCTGATAAAGAGAAGCGTAGATCAGAATGATCCAACCTGTAGACACAAGAAAGCAGACGGAGAAATACCGGATTCAGGGAGAATCACTGAAGACAAATGCCGACCAAATCCCACGAGATCCGCCGGAGACACACATCCACACGTCCTCCAACGATCCTAGACGCACCATTGAAACAGGGGCTAGACGAGGAGAACCTTATTATATATTCAGAAAACCACCGTCACCTCATCATTATAAGCATGACACAAACTCTAAACATACTCGAAGAAACATCAAACAAAGGAGGAGTCCTCCTACCGGCAATGGCCAAGATCAACCATGCATCCATAGCCCTAAGGCCACATGAGGCAAGGCAGATCCGTGGCGGTGCCGACAGGAGGCGGCTGGGAACCCTCGTCCCTTAGGAGTTCTCATCCGCTAGGAGTCGTGACATGTGAAGGTTGCATACTTATGTGGCTCAATAATGCCGCCTTGTTTTCAAAAGGGGCTGTGGAGTCATGCTACTGGCTCAGAGCACCTCGATAAGTAATACAAAGATTTACACATCTCAATTTTCAAAAGTGTGTTAGAGTACTGGTTGGTGCAATATTTACATGTGAGTGGAGTCCAAGCTCCGACTCAAAATTTGAAAAAGGGGTATACAGAAAAATCACATTTGAAGAGATTCTTTTAAATGATAACGATATATACAATTGATGCACTGGTTTTTCCCACTCAAAAGAAAATCTGGGTGGGAGAAATTATTTCCTTATGTTTTTTTTGTGAATGTCCTTCTGATTTTACTTGTACTAAATCCAGTGTCTACCATCTCTTACAATGCGACGTATCCTCTCTGTTGTGTTATGTTATGAATATTTCCCCTCATCTTGCTGAAAGTGGCTCACTTTAGTAGATCGTTATTTCCTATTTTTATACTTACTATTTTATAGCCATTTTTGTTACATCAAATTTCATTTCTGGCATGATTATGTACTGATAATGTGCATTAGGTTTCGGGGGGAGCATAGATGCATAGTCAAAACAAAAAGTAAAGATCGGTCTTTTCCTATCAAGGGATTGGCTTTTCAATATTTAGATGGTTATTAGTATTTGGAATTTTTATTTTTATGCCCCTTCTTGCTTAGTTGTACTTAGTTTTGCCCCGCCCATCTAATGTCTCTCACTTTTGCCCTCCTCTGCTCACCTTGACCTCATAAAAACCCAAACGATGGCTTGCTGTCGGATCAAAACCATTGATCGTTACTTCGCCTAGTACTGACACGTGGGACCGACCAGTACGGCCGCATGCATTCGCATCGCCGGCTGTTTCCTACACTGTGACTAACGTGTGGGACCACTATTATGCCGCATGCACTACTGATTTCGCATCGCCGGCTGTTTCCTGCACAGCCTGTGACTGACGCGTGGGACCCACCGGTATGCAAAGTTGAATTCATGTTGCTGGCAGTTTCCCACATAGTGACTGCTCGTGTTTTCGCACACGAGAAGTCGCATCACCGGCGTCCATTTATGGTGGCTTAACGCTGCAATGCACCCCCATTCACCCCCTCCTGTGCCATATATGTAGTCTCCCATCCCATTTTGCCACTTGCCTCCACAACCTTATCTGTCACCGTCGCCGCTGCCGCACAAACCGTAGCCCTCCTTTCCCACCTCCCCTTCCACATCCATGGCGTGGTCACGCAACACCATTTTTGAGTAGATGATTTTTCATATAAAAAACTTTTTAACCCGAGTTCGTATGCAAAAGTTATGCCAATTTTACAAATTCCAGAGAGATTTTGCAAATAAAGCCGAAATTCATATTTGTACATTTTCCCAACAACTAGACCACATATCACATGGGAAACTTATTTTATTTTATTTTTTTGACATTTCCATCATTTTCTTTTGTTTTCTCTAAAATTGAAAAGGCGGTCCACGGGAGGGGGTGTGTGTGGGGTGGGGAGAGTTTGAAAATGGGACCTTTAGTACTGATTCGTGCCATGAACCGGTACTAATGCCTCAAAGCCCATTAGTCCCGGTTGGTGGCACCAACCGGGACTAAAGGTCTAACCTTTAGTCCCGGTTGGTGCCACCAACCGGGACTAATGGGCATCGCACCCTTTAGTCCCGGTTTGTGGCACCAACCGGGACTAATGGGCCCAGGTGAACCGGGACTAATGCCTTAGCCGCACGAACCGGGATAAATGCTCACATTAGTCCCGGTTCGTGACTGAACCGGGACTAATGTGAAAATTGCCCTGTGACCAAAGCCCTGTTTTCTACTAGTGCAAGGAGCAGATGGTCGCCCGCGCTGCTCCCCGACGCTCCCGGAAGGAGTGCGCCTTCCCTCGGTCTTCAGCGAGCCGCGGGAATTCGTTGCCCAAATGGCGCTCGAATTCAGGGCCGGTGGATCTCGCGTGCCTCGCCAGCTGCGGTCATCACCGCCACATGGTACAACCCCTCTATGCCACCGGAACCATTTAGGTAGCGTTGGGCGCCAAAACGGAGGCCCTATGCGCCTTCATCAGTGGCCACCAATCCAAAAAGGAGGCGTGGCGTGCCCTCTGCGCTTCAAGATGAGGCGGCTTCGGCATCCCTCGTGAAGGAGGCAGCCATGGCAGGTCACGATGCGAAGACAACTTTGGCAGCCCGCGATGAGGCATCGGAGCAACAACTCCTTGCCCGCATAACCGAGAAGCAGCGAAGGAGGGCAGTGAAGGCAATGTCAAAAGAACAAAGTAGTCCAAGGAGGACAAAGACGAGGACGGTGACGGATCGGAGAACTCCGACAGTGAGCAGATCCGCCTCGATCCATTCTACCTCTTCGACCGCTACTGCCGCAAGGATGACCAAAAGGGCAAGGGCGGCCGTGGATGAACTTTTCCCATCGCCGTTTATTTTTGGTAGCCCGATGACACATGTTTATCTATGTACATACGTTGCATGAGACTGTTATGGATTTGAGAATTAGGTTTGATGGATCCGGTTGTGGAGAATCAAATTTGTGTGTTGTCTGGTCATTGTCTGCAGATTTGTCCGGACACATCTGCTGGCGTTTGGGGGCCAGATTTTGGTACTTGTGGTTGTAAATGCTATTAGATTGACACGCCTAAGGTTAGAGAAGTTTGACCAACTTAGGAGGGTGTTTGGTTCATGCCCCACCTTAGGCAAGATGTTTTTTTTGCCACATCAGGGCCTCACATGACATACACTCAAAAACTGCGACAAGATTCTCTTAGCCTTACCAACTTTTGGCTCCCATTTTACCAAACTAACCTTAGGCAAACTTGGCCAAAAAGAAAGTGGCATTACTAGGCCTAGAACCAAACAACCCTTTACATGTGAGTGAAGTCCAAGCTCCCACTCAAAATTTGGAAAAGGGTTATATAGGAAAATCACATTTGAAGAGTTTTTTCAAATGATAAGGACGTATATAATTAATGCCCTCTCTCACATGGTCCCCCCTGATCAAAATAAAATCTGGGTGGGAGCAATTCCTTACGGTATTTTTCGAACGTCCTGATAATTTCACTTGTACTAAGTCCGATGTTATGAATATTGCCTCTCATCTTGCTGAAAGTGACTCACTCTATCTCTTAGATTGTTATCTCCTATTTTTCTACTTAATATTCTACTGGTCATTTTATTACGTCAAATTTCATTTCTGGCATTATTATACACTGAAAATGTGCAATACGTTTCAAGAAGTGGGGAGTGGAGATGCATAGTAAAAAAAGACTATCAAGTTCTTATCTCTTTGGTCTTTTCCTATCAAGGGATTGGCTTTTCAATATTTAGATGGTTATTATTTCATTATGTTGCATCATGAATATGTTGTGAAAAAGTGCAATGGACAAGCATAGGGGAAAGAGTAGAATGGCACAGTCAAGCAAGTCTTAAAATAATGTTGTTGTCTATTTTTTTGTGGAGTGAACACAAACTCATATGTTTTTTATTGCATTCGTGTAACTACTTTTGAATTTTTTTGGATTGCTTACCAACAAAATAATTATCATTCACTTTTACTTTATGTTTTTGTCAAGGCTATGCCAACATATTCATAAATTTCGTTTGTCTTTGAATAAGCAATACTAGCCACTCAAATCTGCAATACGAGATACCTACACAAATATGTTCGATATATTTCACATGAGATTCATGTAGTATTATATCATGCAGTCTTTGAATATTTTATAGCTATAATATTGTTTTCAATGGAATGAACTACGATAATTAAATTTACATAATATGATAGCTATAAAATATAAATTTAATTATCGTAGTTCATCCCTTATAAAATATAAAATATTCAACCCTTGAGGAACAATGGATATTTTATAGCTATAATATGACTCAAATCTTACATGTTTACGCGTTATAATGTGGTATGTCTATATTTGTTCAAGAAGTACTTGTCCCATGGAATGAACAATGCATTTAAGTGGAAAGAAGGAACAATATACTTACTTGATCAAATACATTTAAGCGGAAAGAGGGAACATGTTGGATGAACATGTTGGCATAGCCTTGAAAAAAACATAAAGTAAAAGTGAACAATGCATTTAAGTGGAAAGAAGGAACAATATACTTACTTGATCAAATACACTCCAGTTCCTCTCACAAGCAGAGGAACTACATGTCAATCCAAGAATCCTTGCAGCCAAGATCCTTAGTTTTGGAGCACTTGTCCCATGGTTCATCCACCATTTAGCTTCAACATCAAACAAGTGGGACATGTTAGGAAACTTTGGGCAGGATAACAAAGTAAGAAACAAGAATTAGGCAACCAATTACCTGGATCAAACTTTTTGTTTTTCCTTTGCCGTACAACAATGTCCCTTCCAAATGACCATATCCCCTCTTGATAGTGGTCAATCTCATCGATTATTTCTTCTTGCATGATAGGATCTTCAACCATCTTTGAAATACAAGTTATCAGCCCTTCTTTGAAACTACCATCGATCTCAATATCAAGCTTGTTTGGATAATAACAGTATGGGTTCAAGTAGTATCCAACCATATGTAATGCAGTCTTCAACTTGTTGTCCCATCTCTTGTCAATGATGTCCCACACTTCCAGAAAGCGAGACTTGTCATTGTCAAACCTCACGGAGATCTCTTTCTTTTCATCCAACATACAACCATGCATAAAACCCATTGCCAGAACATCGCTATCCATCCTCCTCAAAAGATTTGCCATTGGCTCAAAGAAATTGACAGCGGTATCTACTGCTTTCCAAAAAGTTTCAGAGCGAACGATTTTAGCTGCGTTCTTCCCCTTTGCCTTTTTTAGGTGGTCCATTTCATTGAGTTCATCGGACCTGAACAACTTTTGTAGCTCTTTTTTGTTGTCCTGCAAGCTCTTCAAGTTAAAATATGCTGTTGCAAACCTAATAATACCATAGTGGACTAGGTCTTTTCAAAGAAATTTTCTCATTAATGCCAAAACTCTTGTATGCGCATAAAGGAACACAGTCACAGCCTTTCCTTTGGCAATGGTTTGTTCGATTATAGGAAGCTTCCCTATGTCCTCCAACATCAAATCAATTGTGTGGGCTACACAACCATTCCAAAATAGGGAGGGACGCTTCACTTTCATCATCGCTGCTGCTGCTATATTGACTGAGGCATTATCCGTTACAACTTGAACGACATTCTTCTCCCCAGTTTCTTCTATGCATCTATCAACAAGATCAAATATCATCTTGCCATCTTTTCTCACATCTGAACAGTCCACAGAATCAACAAAATCAACGCCATAGGCACTATGAACTACCAAATTCACCACTCCCCTTCCTCTTTTGTCTGCCCATGCATCTGTCATGACGGTACATCCAGTGAGCTTCCATGCTTCTTTATGTCTAGCAAATCCTTCCTCGACCTTCTTCTTGCTCTACTGTAAGTAAGGGCCAGCCATTTCATAAGGAGTGGGGCCTTTCATGTCTATCCCAAACGCTCCAACCGCTTCAAGCATAAGTTCAAAGCTTGGAAGCAGGACTGCATTGTGGGCAATTCCGGCTTCATAGAAGAACTGACAAACATACTCACAAGCACGAACCCACCTCTCTTCCCTTCTTTGAGTGGACAACTTGGTTTGCAACTTTGTAGAAAAGCGTTCCCCCTTCCTTGCGGCCACAACCTCTTTTGTTGACTTGGTGCAAAACTTATCCATAGAACCATATGTGTTGCCCTTACTCTGTCGTTTCCCTGATAATACAAGCAAACCACCCCCACTACCACCGCCCAAGATGTCATCTTCATCAGCAGCCCTAGCATCATTTCCATCCAAATTGACATCACTTCTGCGTATTGCTGATTCCCTGGCCTTCTTTTCCTTTGCTTCATCTTTCCTTGAGATCAGCTCCCTCATCTCTTGCTTCACATCAGCTGGAACTTGTTGGCACAAAACGACATTTTGATACTTCACATTTGCAAGGTGGTACTTCATTCAAGTAATACCACCAATGTAAACACCATGGCAGAAGTTGCATTCCACAGAGGCCTTCTTGGTCATGTCCGGAATCTTGCAATGCTTCCATGCTGGGTCATCTGAGTTCACTGAAGCTACATGAGGTGCTGGGATTATCGGTGAAGTGCTTGACCCAGCCAAGCCTACACAAATCTAATAGACATATCTAGAAATTAGATTGAAATGGGTTACTGAGAGCATTCTACATACACTAAATTAAAGCAATAGATCATGGCCTTCTTGGTCATGTCCGTAATCACACACAGTACACTACAAAGCACCTCACTTTTACACTCACATGAGAAAATAATAAAAACCCTCTCATTCTATTTACACAGGTTATGGAAGTAGCACAACAGACAACAATATCTTTATTCTTTACACAAGTTCTTGAGCTGTGACTTGCTCACTTAACACAAGAATATTAAAGCAGCAGATCAGGGCATCACAAACCATCATCTAAAGAAAATTTTGAGTGGCAGATCTGAATATTGTACCAATGAGCTATGTTGAAAACCTAAGCTACAATATGAACCTACAACTACAAGTCTGCAATGCAATCCCAAGAGCCTTTCATGTGCTTCTGTTGAATCAACAAACAAATAAGCTATGGAATATTCTACCGATGATCTATGGAATCGGAATCAACAAATAAATCTGAACCCGAGAGCCTACAATCTAAATCAACAAACAAGCCTGAATATTCTACCAATGAGCTATGGAATTGGAGGACTCCTGTACCTCCTGGCGATGTGCTTGCCCCGGCTTCTTGAACCGTGTGAGTGAGACTGAGATGTCATCGCGGTCGCAGAGGCGGCGTCGTGCAGAGGCCCCTCGTCGCCGGTCGCCTTTCCACCTCCCCCGCAACCGAATCTGACTTCCAACGAAGCAGCTGTCGGCGCTGCTGGGAAGAACAGCACAGCCGCCGCAAACGTTTTAGTCCGAGGGAGAGAAGGGAATGGGGGGACACGAGCTAGGTTTTCTGGAGGAGGTGTTATATACCATCTCGAAATTTGGGCCGTTTCTGGTTTGTTTGGGGCCTTTGGGCCCTTGTGTTTTAGTCTTTCGGCCCATGCCCGCGATTTTGCAGCGACATCGATGTCAAATAGAGGCGTTTCGCGCGCGATCGCGCGGTTAGCGGCAGATCGCGTTTTTTACGGGATTGCGTCGCGGGAAGGCTTCCAACAGGCGATAGCGCCGCGATCGCGCTGTTTTCGCCCGCAATCTGAAACTTTGTATTTTGGTCATCTAAACTTCTACGTGCATTGCACGTGTACCTTACTAGATGTAAATAGCAGTGTTTTCCATATGTAAATGCAAAAAAGAATAGCAGTTGTGAACTTATATCGCTTTGAGCAGGTTCATCAAGTCACAAATTCTACATGATTTACACAGACATCAGATGAAATCTTTCCAGTCCACACGCAGGTCCAAGAGCCACGGGAGATGAGCGTTGGTGACCTTGGTCCTGCTGGTGATCCGACGCGACTTCTTCCTGGCCTTCTTCGGATTCGGCTTCCTGACCTTGGACCTGCTCAGCCACCCGGCGCTTCATAGTATCGGTGGCCGGCTTTTCGCGGTTCTTCCGGAGCTCCTTCTCGATGTCGAGCATGTCCTGCGGCAACTTGTTCTCGTGGAACAGCTTCTTGAGCTCAGCGTCCACCTCCATCCTCGAAGACCTCGGGTCGTTCGGGTACGCGATGACGCCTCCCTCGCTCGGTAGCAGATAGACGTCGCCCGAGGATTTCAGAGCCTGGAGGTCGTCCTGCACGGCTGGATAGGCGTCCTTCACCTCCGAAACCCGGGAGACCGTCCGGCAAGCTCTTGACCAGTCTCAGCAGCTTGCCTTTGCCCGTCACGTCGTGCGTAGGCTTGTAGGAGTAGCGCCGCCCGTCGAAGCGCACCTTGGCGTTGTTCCTCAGGCTGTCGGCGAGGGTCCTGTTGCCTTCGATGTCAACATAGATGTGTTCGTTTATCTGATGGGACGTAAGAGCTTCCCTGGTCTTGTCGAGCAGGTTGATTACGTTTTTGAGCTGTTGTCCGACGGCGGACGTCCTCACTTCGTTGATCCTCTGTAGCCGCGCCGTGTCATCGGAGAATCTGAGAGTAGCAGGCGCGGACGGTGATGGCTTAGCCGCCGGCCTTGGAGTTGGAGCGGGTTGCTGCCGGTGCCGGGACGGATTGGTGGATGATGATGCAGAGGTTTTGGTTGCGGCGACGGTTGACAGAATCGCGTGGTTCCTCTCCTGCTGCAGCCTGAACCTGGCGAGGCCATCGTTCAGAGCCATCCGGAAAGAAGGGCGGCGGCGGCCGGTGATACGTACGTGTGCGAAGGGTTTGAGGTACGCGCCGGCGAATCTGCTGATCGGAAGGTAGATGGCAGACACGACTAGTGCTGGATCGGAAGGGGGTTGGGCGGGCCCTCATATTATATGCTCTCATCGATCGTCTCCCTGACGGTCTCGGATCGGAGTCCGATTTGCGGCGCTAGATCGAGAGCGATTCACACGTGCATACGGATACGGAAGTTAACCAACGGACGGCATCAGCTGAATGTCCCTTGAAAAACAGCTGCCTCACGTTTTTGTATTTTGCTGCAATGCAATGGGAACACACTGTCATATACTCTATATATAGGAGTAATACACTATATAGGAGTATTACAACTTGAATGGACCCCTTATTTCAAAGTATCTCGCTGCTTCATGTCACAATTTTTTTTCCTTCAAAATGCTAGGACTAGATAAGGAAGTTTTCCGTAACCTTGATAAAAATGGTAGTTTTAGTTTATGACTCCCATCAAGAACCAGAAATCCACTGCCTTATAATGCATTATGAACAAACTATGATACATTGTGCTCGATTCAATGTCAACCTTTAAAGTCCCATTACCCCATGCCTGTACCACCTTATAGTAACTAATATTATTTACATTCAAATTACAAGCTCTGAAGTTATATCAATATCAATGTAAGTAGTAAACATTAATTTATTTCTTCCTGGTATGTGTTGGAATCTGTAGCCTACCATCGGCTATAATTTCTTGTCTTCTTAGAGCATCTCTAGCAGACCCCTTATCCCGTCGGCCTGCAAAACGTGTTTGCAGTTTGCGAAAAAACGGCTTTGCGAGCCGGCGCGGACGGCCGCAGATGCAGACCCCGCATAACGGACCCATAAAAAAGAATATTCGCATATATTCTTTCCCGTGTCTTCTTCTTCCTCTCGCATGTGTTCATAGTCAGCTCCCGTTGTCCATGGTAGTTGCCGAATCGATCCAGGAGGCAGCTCCTCCGTTGCCGGATGGATCCAGGAGCTAGTTAGCTATTCCATGGTCGGCTGGATTGAGGAGCTTGCTAGCTACTTCCTCAACGTTCGTGGCCGGATGGATCGATGACCTTGCTAGCTAGCTAGCTAGCTCGTTCGTGGCCGGATGGATCGAGGACCTTGCGAGCTAGCTAGCTAGCTTGCTCGTTCGTGGCCGGATGGATCAGGAGCTTGCTAGCTAGCTCGTTCGTGGCCGGGTAGCTGCTCGAGTCTCCGGCGAGTTCTGGCGAGATTCCGGTGAGTTTCCGGCGAGTTTCGTGGAGGAAGGTCACCGGAGCATGTGTGCGCACGGCGGAATTTTCTTGTCGCATAGCGTTGACCGGTTTGCAGTTCCCCTTATATTTTGCCTCCAAATCTGCAAAATTAAGGGTTGTGGGGATGGATTTCTAGAGGCCTGCAAATTTTTTACGGGTTTGACCGCTTTTGTGGGGTCTATTTCAGACATTTTTTGACACCACGAAACTGCAAACACGGATTTCTACGGGTTTGACCATTTTTGCGGGGTCTGCTAGAGATGCTCTTACATGCCTCAATTTTTTTGGAATTTTTCTCTTATTTAATATTGAACAAAAGGACGGTCGCGTCAACACCCATCATCATGCAGCTGAAGTCATTCTTTTTGAAACTCGTTCGAGATTTAAGAAAATTTCAGTCCATGAAGAATCAGCAAAACCGCTACCTTAGTGTGCAAATTAGTATGATGATCATTCATCAGAGGTACACGCATATATGATTCGTGTTAGAGTGCTTCCGTAGACCCCTCCCCCCATAAAACGTAGAAGGGCATAATGGTCATACGGAAGAAAATATACCCACCTCCTATCATGCAGTATAGACCGACGTACATATACCCGTGCGCATGCAAAAAAAAGAAGCTGCCATGCGTGTATGGAAAAAAAGAGGCATCTGCACGATCTTCTCGCCCACCCGGCGATCACGCTCCTCCCGTTCCATTTTTCCAACTGGCCGATCGCCGCCGCGTCTTGCCTCCTGGTGGTACCCACAACTTAATTAGGCCGCCGGCGTAGCCTCCGCCACCTGGCCGGCGAGTTGGCCGAGCTCATGGGCGGCAGCCCCTGCTCTTGCCATCCTCCGCCCCTCGCAAATCTGTAAGATGTTTCCATCCGCAGACAAGACGAAGGAGACGCCAAGGAGGAGGACGGCAAGGTCTTTCAAGAGCTCAAGTTTCCACCTGGCAGAGCCCAATTACCGGCAATGTAAACTTTTTTCGTCAGGCTGTTTACCTTCTCCTCTAGGATGCCGAGCTGAATCTCCAGGCGCTCCCGTTTCTCTTTCGAAGCCTTGACAAGGGCAGTTTCTGCGAATCAGCTTATGGGC
>NC_041384.1:13637360-13663659 GCF_002162155.2 Triticum dicoccoides | reverse complement strand
CCTAAGATATTTGGCCCCCACTCTTCTTATTTTTCTGCTATATATTTCAAGCCCATGTAATGGAAATAGATAGCTAGCCCAACAGCCCATCCAGAAAGAATACGAGCAGGCTGTTTTGCTGGAAACGCATGTCGCCTAGTCGTCACTGCTGCTGGTAGATCCTATTTGACGCCCGCAGGCGTCAAAAGGACGACCCTTCGCTGAAGTGAGTCACCACATGGGCTGGCCCACATACGGATTTGGTTCGCTGCTGTTTCCTTGTTTGTTGCGGGGTTTTTTTCGTTTTTCTTCTATGCTTTTTTGCTTCCAGCCTTTTCATTGCTTTGGCCGGTTTTCAACTGTTTTGTTCCTTTTTTATTTTTTACTTTTTGGTTCCTTTTTTCCTTTCAATTTTTCTTTTACGTTTCCTTTTTATTTTCTGTTTCTGTTTTTCTTCTTTGTTTTTCATATTATCTAATAAGTTCACCGCGTATTACATAAATTTTCATCATATTAAGAAAATGTTCATTGTATACTATGAAATAGTTCACCTTGCATTATACAAATGTTCATTGTGTGTTAAAAAAATGTTCATCATATATTATTAAATTGTTCAACATATATTAGAAAATTTCATTGTGTATTTAAATTTTGTTCATTGTATATTAAGAAACTGTTCAACATATACTATAAAATGTTTATTTTGTGTATTTTTTTGTTCAGTATGTTTTGCAAAAAAAGTTAACCGTATTTTAAATTTTGTCCAACGCATTTCATAAAAATGTTAAATGCTGTTTTTTAATGATTTGCAGCTGTACTTGCAGCTTTAAGAATGGAGTTGCTGTTATAACATGTGAGCTCGCTAGCTGCGCTGTCTAGCGTCGCTAAAATCAAGCTGTGGTCGGAGGTTCGGTCCCGCGCACGCGCTTCTTTATGTTTCCACTTTTCGCTTACTGCGTAATAATTGGGCCAGCAGGCCACGGCTCCACGCGGCACCTACACGGCCGCACCGGCGGCCATACTCGATTCGCAAGGCGCCGGCCGGCCGTCCGGCTCGCCGTCCGAGGAAAGAGCTGTGCACGCTGACGGCTGATCCATAAGGTAAGCCCTAGGTTCAGTTTTCTTGTTTTCTTTTTCTAATTTCCATATTATTATTCACTTATTCTATTCTGATCTTCATGTTGAAAGGGTAGCGAATCGTATCAAATATCCTGTGTTTATATAGATTACTAGTAGAATGCCCGTAATTCAACATATTTCTGTTATGCAAAAGGGTGTGGCTAGGTCTCAGTCGACTGAGAGTCTCAGTCAAGTGATATAATATACTAGTAGAATGCCCGTGCGTTGCCACGGGCTTTTAAAATTTTTACTGGTTGCATATACAAACATAATGCCTGTCAAATTTCACATGTGTAGAAAAGATATTCCCGGATGAAATAACAATGTTGGTTGGTTCTATTTATCATGGCAGCATTATCTTTTCTTTCATTGGTTTTAAATTTAGCTTTATCTGTTCCATTGGTTCTAAATTTACTAAACGCACACATCTTATTTCTCACTCCCCACCAACAAGATAGAATTTGCTCTTCCTTCACCCTCTTTTAACTTGGTCTACTCCTTGCTCTAGCTTTGGTATCATCACTCTAATACGTCCATACAGTTCATTGTGACATGACAAGCTAGCTCTTACTATGCTTGTCATCTGTTATTTCTATGGATAGGTAACACTCATATGTAGGTGTTTGTTTATCAACTATTTTGATTTTGGACAATCAGGCCATTCAAATAAATGATTCCTAGGATTTACTTGAGCTGAACATATTGTCATTGTCTGGTCAAACCAAGAGTAGAAAAAACAAACTGGTTTTGGAAGATAAAACAAATGTGGTGATCATGTGAGCTGCAACGGGGCATACATATTCTAGTGCTTCAACATTCATCATGTCTAACATATATTTTAGGATCCTCCTGCACATCACATGGGTTTGTCATGGTCATCTTATCCCACAGTGGTAACAACCTTTTCTTCGCCCATCGTGGTCGTCCTTCTGATCCTCGTTGAGTAGCTTGGTCAGTTCTTCTTCTCAAACAAACCACGGCCCCAGTGCTCCAGCAGTTGTCTCGCAAGATGGTTCATGTTGTTGTCGAGCAGCACCCATAGCCGTCGTCACCATCAACTACACCGCCACCATCAACATCTTCTCATCTTCCACCCAAGCACATTGTAAATAAATTAATCCCAATCTCAAATCATCTTACTAATTATGTTCCCTAAAAATAAAAAATGATCTAGTCAGATAAATTATCTAGTGGTCTACTTGGGGACCAATTTTAAAATAAAATAAAATAAAAATGTTGAAGTTGCAACAAAGTAAAATTACGAAACAAGTGCTCAATTGTATTCCTACCTTATTTGTTAGGCTAATTTAACTGCTACTTAGAGATCATTGTAAAATTGCATCAGAGGAAAAAATGGAAATAAACGAAATAAATCTAAATTATATAAAATTAATAAAAAAAACTATCTATCGCTTGTTGTATGCATAAAAGTGGCACGTACATACAAATAGATTTAATTTAGGGATCCCAAAACCCGTTCACCGTGATATACTCTACAATTTACTTCAACAAAATGGTACTTCAGTAATGGCGTTAAGCCATCCCCAATGGAAATATACTTGCATTGACTCTAATACGTTAAAATGAAGCGCTTCCCTAAGAAACCTAGATTCTAGCACAAATTATCAGTACATGTCACAACCAATGCACATAGAATTTGTGCGAGTTTAAATTGTGAATTTGTATTCTGAAAATTTTGAAAATAAAAGAACTATATCCCCCCCATCCCCCAAATGGAAGGCTAAAAAATCACATCAATTATCTTTTTGCGGGACAGAACGCACAAAATTAGTGTTTGGAAATCCCTAACAGAAGTTGGAATTTTTGCCCCCAATGCTAAGATTAAAACTATTATCACACTTGGATAAAAATTGAACATAAATATTTACCACTGAACCCGAGTATCTTATGGCGTCCTTTTTCTACTTATCCTCCTATGATCTAAGCGATTCCACTGGAGTATAGACCTGCCAAACAAAACAAATGTTGCATATGGTACAGGATCAGAATCAACAATCACAACAACCGAATTGAATTGAATTAAAAAATAATAATCAAACCAGCTTAAGTTCTGTTCCTGCGAGCCAAGAATGTACATGAAACAATAATATTTATCAAAATATAACACTGATTAAGTATTGCATGTGTCCATACTACCATGATTTACTAACAAATAGAGTTTAATAGATCATGTAGTAACATTTTATTACAATCATGTAGTAACTTTACATAAAAAGAACACTTGTTCGACCGGATAAATAAATAAAATCAATATAGATTGTCATCTTCAGATTTTTTCCTTATGGTGCATCATTGCAAGTGAAACACTACATGTCATGCAGAGAGTTGAATCATCCTTCCTATCACCAAATTCCTCATCAGGGCAAAGTGAAGTACGCCGACCATTTACCAAGGCTTCCTTCCAGAGTTCCAGTACACAATACACTTACTTGAAGTCTAATATGAAGATGTAGCATCCGTTGAAAGCCTCTACAATTTATTTGAGCCTGGAAATCACAAGATCCTCCTCGTCACCTGGAACGCCTTCCCAGTATGCTGTTGGTCCTTCTAAGCGCACCTGATCATATATGTATCAATATATAAACTAATATACTTAGCATGCAATTTTTTAAATTTCTGAATATGATTTACCCACAAATTTATCTTGAAAACAAGGCCAACTTTTCATGATTGCAGATGAAAACTTCAAAAAACAATTTAGGAAAAGCTAATGATAGCCTGCATCAGCCAAACTGGATTTTTTCACATCCAGTGTGGTACATCATCAGTGAAACCGTCTCATCAGCAAAGGAGCCTCCTGGTTCAATGGGTTCGAGAGTTTGGGGTACAAGAAACTGAGTCCAAAAGACCTCAAAGATCTTCACAAGGTTTTCAACGCCCTGTGCGTTGCAACAGGCCGCATATGCATAACTTAGTCGTTCAACACTAATCTTGTCTACCATGTGACCAAGATCCTCATGAGTATGTTCTCCCCCTCCCAATCCATCTCCTCTTCCCTCTCCCTTTTTCTCTATCCCATGCATTTCCACCTCTAAAGTAAAGAGTAAAAAATTAGGGAGTAAAAACTGAGGCAAAAACATCCAACTGGACATGACAGTCACTCAAGATGTGCAATTTGTCAGTTGTTCATACATGCTTATAACTTGGCAAAAATAGAAGGATCTAAAATAATCTCCATGTCAGTTGTTCAGTAAAACAATAGTATCCTTCAATATTATGTGGCTAATATCACGAGTTTTCTGACCGTGTTTCAATAACTCCATGTGTCCCAGCTACCTCTGTAGAAGGAACTCTAGAAAGAAGTACTTCAATTCAAATAGATCCCAGCAAAAAAATCATGGACATCAAGAAATTGTGTATATAAAAGAACATGACAACAAAAGCGAATATGTTTTTACAGAAAAAATGTACAACACCTGTGCTCCACCACAGAGGAAACACGGTACAAGGTGCTAGCGGCAGAAAGCTTTGGCGAACACCCTGTCGCCCATGATCTTGTTGTGAGCGTGGTGACAATCTGATTGGATAGGCCTAGCCTGGAAATCCCGAAATCCTCCTCGTCCCCTGGAATGCCTCTGCGGTGTACCATGGGTCCTTATGAGAGCACCTGGTCATATATGTCTCGATATGTTAACTGATGAACTTGACAATGCAATATTATTAATTTCTGAAATCCAACTACCTAAATATTTATCTTGTAGACCAGACCTGTTTTTTATGATTGTGGATATAAATTTTACAAAATAATTTAGAAAAAGCAAAAGACAGGCTACATCAGCTATACCATTCTTTTAAAGTAAGATAGCATATAGCAGGAAAAGAATAAAATTTTCAATTTCTGAAATCTGAAACCTAAGTACCCATATATCTACTGGGTTGGTCTGAGCTCCAAACTATATTAGCAATATCTTGGATATAGGAAAATAAAAGCATATTTCAAGTTATTACTATTGACAATACTACTCAAATATCCAAATAAAAAAATCAATTTCTGCCTGGAACAATATTTCTTGTGGGGAAACAATATCGGATATTTGAAACAATCATAAGAAAAAAATTAAATAAACATTTTCTATCATGTAGATCATATCGCAATAAGCTACCGTATTACTGGTAATTCAGGGTTTTGAGTAGAAACAGGATCCTACTGCTCAACCAGAGGTTTGCCACTACTTTTTGTCAGTAAACATTAAGTAAACAATATAATTCAGAACCTCAAGCAAATGTATGTCTCTCTATCGGTCCTAACTGTCTACATAGACTTCCGATGAACAAGATATAATAAACTTGGTCAGGCAAGTTGGATGTACTTCCTTAAATTGATGTAGTAGCTTCTACAAAGCAGATTGTATGGAAAACACCGGATAAACTGCAGGAACACAATTCATGTAAGGTGCAAGTAAGATAGAAAGGTGATTCGGTTCAATTACAACTTCAAGTACAGTTTAGTTTTTGCATGTACCGTGGACTGTCACCTAGAGGTCGATGTCCAAGCACCTCCGGCACTCTGTCCTGGTGTGTGTGTGTGTGTGTGTCTGTGTGTGTGTGCTCATGCAGGACCTCCACGTCACCATGTCGACAGTGATCCCCCTCCCTTCCGGCGAAATAAACATCGACTTCATGCTCTCCAGGTACCCCGCTTGGCCCTACATGTTCATAGTTCCACGTCTCTCGGCGGTCCATGGCAGCGAGGGCTGCCGATCTCGTCGAGGCAGCCGAAGCGCCGTAGGCGTTGAGCATGACTTTGAGTGTGAAGGTCTCCTGGGTGAGGCCAAATTTATGCAGCGGCGCCATCACCTCCTTCCACCACACCACATAGCCGGACCTAGTATGTGCCGCAGCATGTGTGACTTCACAGTCGGCAACATTCCCAGCTGCTTCAGTGGCTCAAACGCGGCCTCGGCCTCTGCATCCGTCCACAGTTCCATGGTGGTCAGACTCAACATCTCATCAGAGCACCTGGAATTCGAATAATTCATACATAATGTACCTCCGTGGGGACATGCTCTCTCATAAGCATCCACGAAGATGCTGCATGAAGCCCGGTGCAACCCATGTGCTGCATTAGGGCAAAGATCTCGATAGCGGCTTGTGGAAACCCTGTGTCGCTGCGAACATATGTTTGCAATCACTTTTGACGGAATTCAAACCGAAAGCAACATGGACAAATTCCATTTGAATTATACATAGATCGTTCATGGTTGATGGGCGGATCACCTACCTGTAAGCCTCCATGAGGGCATTGTAGGCGTAAACGTCTGGCTCGGGCCGCCCTGCTGCCCCTCCTCGATGATTGTGCAAAACTCGATGATTAGTCAAATAATTTTTGCTATCAAAATTCATGCTTTGCTATATAATTAGTCAAATAATGTACTCCCTCCATCCCATATCAATTGTCGCTCAAATAGATGTGCTATACGTATTTGAGTGCTAAATACATCAATTAATATGAGAGAGAGTAGTTCATATTACATAAAATAGACATAGTTAGATTTGTGTTCAAGCAAGCTTCCATATGATTATGATTTGTAACCATCGATGAATTTTTTCAAGAGATGTCTTTAGACAAAGTATGAATTTAGACAATCAAATTGCACCTTATATTATGGATCTGGGTGGGTTGGGGGGGGGTACAGTATAGCCGAACAAATCAAACTAAGTGTCCCGTTCATGGTACATGGGTTGCACATTTCATGACCACCAAAAAAAATCAGCTGTATGGCACACAGTCATCATATTTTAGCAAATATTGATATACTGGCCAAAGCACGATCCATAGATATTAACTTAATACTAAATGAGTGAATTATACTGAAAAGTTTAAGTCAAAAATCTGATTAACAGTTAAATCATATCCAAATAAATGCCAGCTCTATAAAAAATTGACATAAATTAACAAATCAATAGAAAATTCAACATTGTTATCTTATTAACAGTTTAGCTTTACTTGTTACCTTGTTAATCAAAATATAGAGTGGCACTGATAAGATAATTTTTGTAAGGGAAATTTGGATCGATCGAGTGATCTAGGGAATATAGCCATCTCCAAGAAATTCTTCGACCTTGATGCTCCTTTGAGTTTCTAAATCACGTAGCTGTAGATCAATTTGTTAACTCCATAGGACTGAACAAAAGGCATACTTCATCTGGAAAATAAAAAATCAACTGTAATGAAGAACAACAATTGTAGTGGAAAAGCAATGGTAAAGAAAAAGGAAAGCTTGTAGCTCCCAGTTGATTGCAGCGTCTGTATCGAACAAATTAGAATACAATAACACAACACGTTAATTTGAAGAACTTGTAGGAGTTCATAGTATCTGCACATCACCCAACAGGTCTGGTATCCACAATTTTCTATATATATATACTCCCTCTGTTTCTAACCAGTGAGAACAAAAATAGCCAAATTCTGGGATCCCATAAAGAAGCAAATAAAGAACACTTTTTCTCGTCTCTATATGATTGGATACACATGACTGAAATGGTACATTATATCATACCATGCTAAACAATATTTCTCCTTTATCCTTTTCATAGTTCAATCTTCAAAGAAATAGCCAATCAAAAGGTATTGAAAATGTCAAAAACGTTGGTTCAGCTAAATTTGTGAGAATATATGATAGTAACAATCAAAATAAAAAGATACCTTTAGAAATAGCAAAATTATCTGGTTGATCCCCCTTGAAATACAATTTATGTATGTTGTAAACTACAAAGCTTATAGGGAAATCCGGCATCCCTAATTGACTCGCATAGCATGTCTCTCACAGTTGTGTACACATCATACTGTAGAAGATACCTTTAGAAGTATAGATACATGTCTCCCATTATATAGAAAAATGATGTCCAACCAATATATCTTGGTATGTGAAGTAGTGCACTAACCAATCGATGAACAAAGAATAACATGAATATGAATAGAAATAGGAGGCTATCTGACGTGAACATACCATCAATTCGCTCCTGGCTGCACAAGCCATCCCTCCACATGGCCTCCACGAGCATGCCTTGACAGTTGTTTATTTGCTTCTTGTGCCTTTTGTATATCTGAATTCAGATAGACAGATTAGGTTTGGGTCGTAGTGATATTAGCATACTGTCGATTTTGTCCTGGACGCACAAGGCATAGCTCCACGCACCACATGGCATGCTCGTTTCCTTGACGGCTGTTTGCTTGCTTTGTGTGCCTTACATATATTTCAGTTCAGATTAGACATGCCTTGACAGTTCATTGTAGGTATTATACATGCCTTCGGTCATAGCCCTCATCACCTCCTATCAATGTTTTGCTCGTGCTCTTTGCAGTATCCCCTGATCAGGCGAAAGTTACATATTAGTGCAAACAAAGATGACAGAAAAAGTGACCAATACAACATTTGTTGCTCCCTAGCCTCTCCATCATGCTACCCGCAGATAGAGCCGCTGCCAGTTTCCCATCTGCTTCCCCTCTCTACCATGCCACCACACTGCATGCAGAGAACTACCACATATACAAGAATGAGAGAACTATATTCAGAGAAAAAACATGTGTTGCATCATCACGCAACAAGAACGCACACACACAGAGCATGCACGCACGCAGCTCCCTGGCTTGCCCAACTGATGCATGCCCTGGCGTCTGCTACCCTAGGCTCCGCCCCCAAATATATTGTCATAGGGAGAAGGGTGCAGGCAGATATAGATAGAAAAAGAGTGGGAGGAGGAAAGGGCCTACCTTGGTTGTCGTCGTCACTACCATTAAACGGAAACGAAATGGGGGAGGCGGGCGGTTCATGGGGCACCACGGCTCTGGCGAGTTCGGATGCGGACAGTGAAGCGCAGACCGCCGACGACGGTCAAATCGCAGAGACGAGATGGCGGATCTCGTGCGAACGGCAGTGGCGCTCCTCGCTTACCGCAGCACCGCCACATTCTTGAGGCGCTGTCGACCCACGAATCGGGGGCCACGCCCTTGAGGCGCTCCTCGCCGGTCGATATGCCCTGCCCTGGGGTTACGCGATCTCCTCAGCGCCGTCATCCGAATTTTGGGGGCCTCAACCAGGGCATGCCCGCTAAGGTCGGCGGAGGCAGCAGATGGTGCGTAGGGGCCGTAGCGGAGGAGGTAGCGCGTTCGCGTTGCTCGTCGCCGCCGCCGTGACATACTCCGCCTCGTCCCCACCATGGTGGTAGCACGTCGGCGGTGCTCCAAGGTCTGGAGAGCAGACGACTGCTCCAAGCATGAGGATGGTCCGGGCCGGAGCGGAGGAGCGATGGTAGGGGAGGAGGTGGGGAGGGCACGAAGGACGAAGGAAAGGGGTGGGATGCGGGCGGGCGGCGGCGGAGAAGGGGAGACGAGCTAGGGATCGAGTTGTGCTGAGAGAGGTTCTCGCTCGAGGGCACCGTGCGTGCGTGCGGGTCGTGGTCGATTTTTTTTCGCTGGTTTTTTTCGTTGGTTAATTTTCATAGATTTTATTTACTTCGCTTGTCTTGGGTGCGATCGGAGGTTAGGTCCTGGAGTGCGTGGGGCGGGTGGGGGTCTTGGTACGAGGTTTTGTTGGTTCATGGCAGTTCAGTGTGAGGTGGGAGGAGGTACCAAAAAAAACCATGAAAAGTGGGACGAAAAAAAACCTGGAAGCGAGACTACCAACTGCTCCATTAGGAGTAGAGATAATGTACGAATTGGTAATTAGGTTGATTGAACCTAGCTACACCTAATAATTTTGTATGAATAAATTTGAACTCATTGGAGTAAAATAAAACCTATAGTGATATTTGAATTTCACCTCCTGATATTTCAATTTTGTTTAACGTTCAACTTGTCATAATTATATGTGATGCAATATCTTATAAGGAAATATATGGCTTTGCATCTTACACACCACAGCCCTCTTTGATTCAAAAGATTTCTAAAGTAATTTTGGAGGATTCTAATCCTTAGGATCTTCTTCTACGTGGGTTGTTTGATTTATAGGATTATTACAATCCATGGATTTTTTTTCATAGGATTCACTTGTACTAGTTTTCACAGAAAAAAATTCCATCCACTCTTATCTCATGTGAAGAATTCTATGTTTTTCATGCACGCAATCAAACACTCGTACTAATTCTGTAGGATTGAAGATGACATGCCAATCTATTCCTCTGTTTAATTTATTCTTGTGTTTTACAAACCCATCGAATCAAAGAGGCCCTACATGTATGCCTGTGTGGCTTGTTTTTTATATGCCTGTGTAGTTAGTTTGTAAATGATCTAACCATTTGTTCGTAATATATACATGCCTTTGAAAAAAACATATACATCTTTGCCCCCTCTCGTATTTCATCCTCGCTCCGCCCCTGAATCAGACCATGTATTTTTATATGTACATCTGTCATATGCAAGCAGTGATCTTCATTTGCAGTGGTAATTAGTACGGGACGCAAAGTGCCCCGACACTCGCCCGTGTCGTAGCATTTTATCCCCTGGTTCTGACCGGTGACAGACACGCCCCCAGCCCCTCACCGACATCACCCCTATATCTTACAAATCATTTGCACCAGACCCATGGACTTCCCGTCCCGTACCCACCCCTCCTCCCCCGTCCAATTCCACACGAGTCATTGCTCTTTTCATCTCAAATGATGCTTCTGATAACATGGCTAGGTAACTAATCTTTAAGAAGTGGGCCAATAGCTCCTGTGCGACATATTTGAGGTGAATTGGCAAGAGTGCGACGTTGTTCGAGCGAATGGCTATGGTGCGACAATTTTAAGCAGGTAAACAGCCCACGCAAGACATGGCTGTTAAACTCAACTGATGCCCTCGTTAGCTGTTGGGGGCTGGACCCACCACTTGTCTATTCGCGGGACCCACCTCCTCGCAGCTAGAAGAGACGAGCGCCCGTGCCCGTCCGCCCGCCGCCGCCCATTCATCCCCTTTCCCCAATCTTTCTCTTCTCCGGCGACCTAGCGCAAATGTCTACCTCCTCCGCCACGCACTCAAAATGGCGACAGTATGGACCAGTGCTGCTCACAAGGTGCCCTGACTGCCCACGCCCAGACCCTCTTAAACGGTTGGTCACTAAGAGGGATGACAATGGCAATCTTGGGCGGGAATTTGTGAAATGCTTGAGCAAACCAATGGCAGGAAGGGATGGCAAAGTTAGATCTCAGTTCTTAGCCCGTTCTTTCGCTGTCTTTTGCTCTGATTTCTTCATATTTTACTTTTTCTCCTCGAATTTGGGATTTAGGGTTCATGTTGTTCTTTTCAGATCTTGAAGAAATGTTACCATTTCGAGTGGATTGATGAATATGTTGATAGGATTCAGTTTGAGGGCTACGTTGATTCGAGCATGGCCGCAACCTGGGAGCTCAATTTGGGCGGGGTGCCGCCGATTTCTGTGGAGAATACGGGGAGCTCGGGCGGAGGGGCGGGCAGAGTCGTGCCGATGGCGATGTATGCGCGCAATGTTGAACTGCATGCGGAGTCCGAACTGACCGAGGAACTGAAGAAGATCAAGAAACATCTAATGTAGATGATCGATTTGCAGAAGCAAGCAAATATCATGGCAGGGGGGTTCTATTGTTGTATCATTGCTCTGTTTTTGTTTTATTTGTTGTTCATCCGTCATTAGAATGGGCATTTAGGCCTGTCAGGGTAGAGGATGTGATCTGTGCGCCATGCCAAGTTATGTATCTGAATTGAAGTAGCAATTTGGAACACAAATTATTCAGTGTTCATGCTCTGTTTCCTCTGTTTTTGTTCTTCAGTTAACAGAGTACACAACCAAATTCAGTTTCTAGTAAAAAACAAAATTGGGCTGCCGAATAGATGTTGGGCCGTGACCAGCCCACCCGCGTAGGGGCACCAGCCCACCTCTAAATTCGGCAAATAAAATGGGGCCCAATAAAATGTTACTTGTTTTTATTTTGGCCTTTTTCTTGCACTAAATTTTGTGATGGATCATTTTTTGATGCACAAAAACTAAATGTTAATTGTTTTTATGCATGTCTACGGTTCCATGAACTAAATGAGTTGCATGGTTGCATGAAGTGCCCGAAGTAAATTAGTTTGCATTTCGTCCATAGTGGGTTTGCATGGGGCTCCTAGTTGCATGTCCATGGTTTGGCCAATATTTTGAAGATGGTGTGTGTGGTGATTGGGGTGTAGAAACCCGGGCCTGTAGCAACCCATAGCAATACATGAATAATAAGGAAAAACAACCCATAGCAATCCACAAATAATAGCACGAAACACACAATATATATAGTAGCATAACGATTATATAGAAGCATAAAGATTGCAACCCATAGTTCCACGATAGCCTTACAACTCAATGATAGCCTTACAACTTAAAGTACTAAGAAAACTTAATAATAGTAGCATAATGATTACAACTTAAAAAAACTAATACGATAGATCTATAGCAAGCTAGATAGATAGGGGGCACCAAACGCGGGTTCTTTGGGTTCTTCTTCTCCTCCTCCTCCGGGGCCACCTCGCTCCTCCGGGCGCCGCCCTTCACTCCTCCCTGTTGTTGATGGGGTACGGGAGCATGTGCATAACGCCGTTGTTGGGGAAGATGCCGTTGAAGTCGGTGAAGATATTGTAGGTTGTGAAAGCTATGAACTCACAACCTACCCAAGACGCTCGCCCGAGGAGATGGAAAGCATCGAAAGGGTTAGTGAACGTGGCGAGGAGCCCAACCACAACCCCGTTGTGGTTGACCTCCTCAAGATGGTACATCCGAGGAGAGCCGCGGGGGAGGTGGCGGAAGCCGACCGCAAGGAAGAACTCTGTTAACTCCCTTGCGCCCCTCGACCTCGAGATCGCCCAAACCCTAAGGGTTCTCTCTACATACACTCCAGCCGGGTATAGCCTTTCGAGCACGGTTGGGGGGAAGCGGTAGGTGGGGCCGTTGTACTGCATGGTGGCGGGGTGTCTCGAGGGCTCGATCGGGTTTGATGGAGAAGAAGGAAGAAGGAGGGCAGAGGAGGCAGAGGATGGGGTGTGGATGAGGAGGGAGAGGAAGACGATAGTGCCCGGCTTAAATAGCCCAAGTGTGACGTGGTTTCACCCCGTAGAATTAATGGGCGGGCGGCATTTGGTGGCGCCCCATGAAAGTGTGTACACGAGCGTGGGAAACGGGTTGCGATCCTTCTATGCCACCGGTCGTGGGTCAAGGGGGACGGGCTCACGCACGCGTATGTGCCGTCGTGGGTCAAGGGGACACGCCTGCCCCTGGTTCTCTGTGTGTGCCGCCCATGCATTCATGCCGTAGCCAATTAATTTGGACATCTTGCTAGGGCCTGGCTAGAGGGCAACGTTCGGTCGATGGGAGACGTGACAATAATGGACACCTTCATTTTCCCATCTTGTTACGGGTAGCACGCCGTTTGAACTGCATCGATACCCCATGCTAGTATTGCGTCCTCAAAGAGGAGCACGCCATGTACACACGCCATGCAGCGTTGGCTTTTTGGTTGTCTTCATCGGGCTGTTGCATTATGGTCGGGTGCATGCTTTGATGCGACGATGCATCGGTTCTAATGGTAGGCATGCGACATCTTACTGCGTCGATAGGGGTGGCAGAGCAGGGCTATGTCGTGGGCATGCATGCAACGCACGGGCGCAGTTCTGTGGGTGGACATGCATGTTGCGGGTAGGCACGGGCACGCATGCAACGACGGAAAGGGCACTGCGTAGGCTTGGTCCATGCACCACGTCAACTCTTGCCGTCGGATTCAAATGAACGGTCCTGATGCCCCAACGAGAGAGGCTGATCCAAACCCCACCGATTCAACCAATCAGCGCGTCTCATGCGGATCAATGCACACTGATTCAACCAATCAGCGCGTCTCATGCGGATCGATGCACACTGTAGCTAACCCTAGCGCCTGATCTCAACCGTCCACGCACAACGATTGACGACCCGGTAGTGTGCGCGGTTTTGAGGGGTTTTGACTGATTAGGGTTGAGCATAACTAATTCAAAAAAAATCAAAAATATATAAAACTTGCGCACATAGTCTTATTATGTCGTATAGTAACGAGAAAAAAAAATATAAATATGGTTTACATACATTTTTATGAAAAAACCTTCACAAAATTGTCATTCCTCGAACAATGTAGTATGGAGTTAAAGGGAGAGAGTAGTGGGCACCCGAGAGTAGGTGGGGTTTTGAAAACGAAAAGTGTGAAAACCTCACCAAAACTTCATTTTGGATTGACTAAGAAAGATCTTAACTTACTTTTCTCATTTTCATGTTTTAAACTTGTTATATATATAATTTTCTATTAAACATTTTTTTCAAAAAAATAGAAAATAATAGAAAATTAATTCAATAAATAGTGAGACTTTAGATTTACACTATATAGGTAGAATAGATGTGTAGAAAAATTATTTGGCTGGTTTAGACAAGGTGCCAAAAAAACTTGCTTAAATATGAGGCCGTTTACCCTACCTTTGGAGGTCATTTAAGACACACTTTTCATGACTATGACTTCAACTTACCAAAAGGGCTCGGAATGATCAGCAAGCAAACATATTTCAGTTGAGGTACTTTAGATAGCATTAAAACATCAATACCCCATCCCTAATTCAAATTTGAGCCCAAATTTGAATTTGAATTTGAATTTTATTTGGCTGGTTTAGTCAAGGTACCAACAAACAAGTTCGAATAGAAATACGGGGATACATAGTGACTACCAGTACGCACCAAGTTACAAATATTATTACATGCCCCAAATTTTCAAACTGTTCTCTGTTCTAGCTCTTCCTACCACGTCGCGTGCCCTTCTTCGCCTTAGCACTTCTTGTTTTTGGTTTTACTACACACACAAGTTCACTGATCATCTTGGTTTTCTTCACTGGTCTTTTCAACACCTTGCCAACACCCTCGTGATCAGTGTCTTCAGTCTCAATGTTGACAGCAGTTTCAGTTTCTTCAGTGTGTACCTCAACACGGGTTTCTTCAGTCTGAACCTCGACACGCTCAGGTTCAGTTTCAACCTCGAGAGCAGTTTCGTCAATCCGAATGTTGACTGCAGCAGGATTTTCTTCAGTCTGCTCAGGCTTAGGCACACTTCTCTTCTTTCTACCGCCATTGAATCTTGCTTTTTTTGTTGGCCAACACTGTTCAACAACAAGGGGCTGATTTGCTCGCTTCCTCCTGGCCATTGGGAAAATGTTATAGATATAGTAATTGGAAAAAAGAACCAAATCAAAACACAGACAAATAAATAAGAACATACTTTGGCTTATCAGGAGTGTAACGGCATTTGACAGATCCCACTATGTGCCCAAGTTCCTGGCACAACTTGCATCTGTTTTTGTTACCTTTTTTGGCCATTTTTGGCTTTCCATCTTTCTTTCCCTTCTTACTACTCCCACCTTTCTCAAACCATGCCTTGAATCTACTCTGTTTAGGCCAGCCAGCCTTTCTTTTCGTCAAGGGAGGACACATGGAAAATTCAATGTCCACTTCAGCCCACTGAGACTGATCTGTAAGTGCTGGAATTGGGGTAGCATATGCAGCTTTGAATCTTGCTACCGAATAATACTCATGCAAATATGGGTGCATGTTTATCTTCGGTTGGGATGCTAAGAAGAGAATGGCATGCTCACATGGTTTACCAGTGTGTTGCCACTCGAGGCAAGTGCAATCATGCAATTCAGTGTTAACAACATGTCTCCTTCCAGTTTTGTTATCTCTAACTTCAGCATCCCAAGGTGAAGATTTTTCAACAAACAAATGTGAAAGACATCTGCTCCTATTGACCACCTGTTGTACCACTGCTGGAAGCTTATCACCTTGCGGACAATCACCTATCCTTCTTCTCAATTCCCACAACCGCATGAGCATGATCCTGATTTGGTCAACCATGTCATGCACAGGCAAATCTTTTAACTCCTTCACCTTGTTGTTGAAACTCTCTGCCAAATTGTTGTTGATGTGGTCACACTTGATGGCAGTGTTGAATGCTGACCTGTACCATAACAAAGAATGGTAGGTGTTCAGCCATGGACCAAACTCATCACATGCTGCCATTATCTTATCAAGATGATATTTGTGTGTCTGTCTAGTGTAAGATCTTGCTGCTGGCCTCATGCGCCCAGATTCTTCTCCTCTAAATTTTTTGATCAAATTCATCCACAAATGACCGAAGCACTCCCTCTGCTCAACATGTGGGAAAACATTTTTCATTGAATTTTCAAGCCCCTTACATGCATCGGTGTGTATAGCCAAAGGTGACACTGGCCCTAGGCATCTTTTCAATGAACCATGTCCATGAAGCCTCTGTTTCTGACTGAAACAAGCCAACAGCAATAGGAAACATCCAGTTGTGTCCATCTAGAGCATTGCATGCCGCCAACTGACCATTCCACTTGCCTGTCAAAAATGATGAGTCTATGCTCAAATATGGACGGCACCCTGCTTTGAACCCATCGATGCAAGGCTTCAAAGCCATAAAAAACTTGGAGAACTCGACTTCATCTTCGGCTGATACCTCTGTATCTATCTCCACAACACTGCCAGGTAACCTCTTTTCCACCTCTGCTTTGAAGTTGTAAAGCATCCTAAATGTATTTTCCCAATCACCATATAAATTTTTCATTGCCCTTTGTTTTGCCTTCCACGCTGTGGTGTATTTCAGTTTAATGGGGTACATCTTTTCCAAGTCTACTTTGAGTTTCTTGGCAGTAGTGTTTGGTGTTTTGGCTAAAATTGGGGTGATCCTTTCTGCAACCCAAAGTTGTGATGTCATGGTTGATACTCTCTGTGAACTTGTAATACAAGTATGTTGATTGGGGATTTGGTTAACCCTGACAGTACTTCCATCAGGTTGCAGTCTAGCAGATATGTGCCACTTGCAAGGCTTCACACTACCATCAAATCCTCTGCACCTCGCATAAAACTTCTTTCTATCAGTCCAAACAGTCTTGGGATCAAACTCATGTTTCACTGCATAAGTCTTGAAACACATCCTAAACTCCTTCATGCTTGGGAACAACTTGCCTACTTCAATGACAGGGTTTTCTTTGTCATACACATGCACCAGCTCATCATCATGTGCATCATCTACCTCATCTGCAACTTGTTCCATCAACTATCCATCTACTTCTTCATCAGCATTAGCAGGCAAACTAGATTCGCCCCTCTCCTGCTTATCTCTGTCATCGACTGGAATGCCAAAAAGTTTGGCCATCTCAATGTCAGGCATTGGTGCAATGACCAAATCAGTAGGCTCATCTAATTCAACTACATTCCAATCAACAGTTGATGCAGTTTCAGTTTCAGTTCCAGTCACCTGTCCCTCTTTGGCTATTACTGTAAGTTCAGTACACATGGGAATCAATGGCCTCTGTGTAGCCCTATCATCATCTACCATTTGCGCAGGCAATTGTGATGGCACATATCCAACCTTCGAAAAAATGTTCAGATCAACGAGCTCAGCAAAACAATTAGCCCGTTTGCTTGTCCAGCGTTTTGTCGATCGATTTCTTCAACAATCTATTCACCATCTTCTATTTTCACATACTCTCCTTTCCAACCATCAAACCGCAACAGTGATACTTCTTGCTCTGGACCCCAAACAATATTCTCCCCAATTTTTTCCACCCATTTCTTCACTGCCGTCTCTCTCATGTTCTGTAGAACTTGTGGATCAATCTCTATAAACTCAACCTCCCATTTAAAAATTGTGTCTCTCTCAATGTTCTGTATGCTACCATCAACTAATTTTGCCTTTGATGGAAAGAAATTGACTGTTAATTCAAAGGTCCGAGCGGCAGCATCCCCTCTGTCAGTGGCGGACAATGTGAGCCCATGAGAAAGAGTAGACGAGGCCACCCCCTAATTGCATGCAAAATTGGATCGGAGAGAGGCGCATTACCTATTCAAAGTTGAATCTGGCGGCTCCATCTCAGTATGCCCACGGGCTCCCCTCACAACCTATCCATTCCGCAAGCGAAAATAGAGGAAACGAGTTGAGATCTACGGGCCCGAGAGAGGAATGGGAGGGCGACTAGGGTTTGAATTCACTCACCATTTTCTGAGGACGAAGGCTCCGCCGCCGTTGAGAACGAGGGCTCCACCGCCGCCACCGAGAACGCAAGATCCGCCGCCACCGGAGAAGAAGAGGGTAGGGTGGCGGGCCCGGCACGGTCGGGCGGCAGGGCACGGTCAGCTGTTTTGACGAACAATTAAGTTGGACCCACATGTCCTAACATAAACGGGCGGGCTTGGTTGACGGCCAATTTAACCACATTTAACACCCCATGTGGCCCTGGGCTATTTACACTCTCAAATGTGTCGCACCACAGTCATTTGCTCGAACAACATCGCACTCTTGCCAATTCACCTCAAAAACGTCGCACAGGAGCTATTGGCCCTTAAAAAGTACAGTTATTAGTTGCTTTCCCACCTTTTATTTTATATAGTTCAGTAACTTCAATTACACAAATCAGGACATGGGTCGACCACCCAATGCCTAGGTTGTTAATATTGCAGGGAAACGGTATACCATATAAGGGACCAGATTATCGGCAAAGAGGTTATGAGCCACGAATGTGTGCCCTCATTGTGGGCCGTGTATCTCAAATGTGTGCCATGGGTTCATGTCGCTCCACGACGTGATCCACATCGGCGCTTTTGCTCTCGAAGGGTACAAGCAGTACTTGGTCGGCTCATAAGCGAGAGGAGCTTGGCGGTAAGGCACCGGAACGTGGCTTTGCCGTTGAGCTGAACCAGCCGTCGACCTAGTGTTGGATGCAAGACACATTTTCTTCTACCGCCAACGGAAGGAAGAGGCATATTTATGGTGAAGTCGTGACGGCCGAGCTCGGCCTGCATTGACAGCCAGTTGGGCCACCCACACCCGATGCAACGCTACAGTTAGCACCAACGCAGCCCACTCCGTCTCATACGAACAAGTAGACGCCCGACACCGGATACATGCAACACGACTCCATAGATCAAAAGTTCAAGTTGGAAAGTCGCCAGCTATCTGGGTTTTTTCCTCCGAAAAAATAGGAGCCCTTCGGGAGGCGACTAGGGTTTTTGGGAGGACCTGTGGCGGCGCCCGCCCGATCTGATCGACGGGGCGCAGGAAGTGTACACCTGATCGGCGATGGCCTCACCTGCTGATCGGGGGAAGGAGAAGGAGGCGCTCTCGCCCAGGGCGGTGAGGGCGAAACTTGCAGAGGCGCTGGGGAAGATGGAAATCACCGACGAGGAAGCGACTCCGCTGGTTCTTGATGATCTTGACGAGGGGGCGCCGGAGAACTGGGTGTTAGCAGGCAAAGTACTTCATTGACATACCCTCCACATCCGGACTACACTACTAGGAAAAAGCCTACTAATGGCGCACTGGTTTTGCCTACTAATGGCGCATTACCAGTGCGCCATTAGTAGCACGCCACTAGTATATGGTATACTAATGGCGCACCCACCAGTGCGCCATTAGTATGTAACAGCATGCACCATTAGTGTGCCTCCCGGGGGGCCATACGTAAGCATGGCTTTGTCATACTAATGGCACATTCTCCTCTGATGCGCCATTAGTATCCTTTGGCATACTAATAGCGCACCTGGTGGTGATGCGCCATTACTATGAATATTTGGTTTATTTTTTTTCCTTTTCTGATTTTTGTGCAGGTTACAAAATATATTATTAGACAGAATATAAAATATATTATTAGACAAAATATAGACAGCAGCACACAGCAACATCAGATTCATCGAATACAATAGAAGATTAGTCTCCGAATACAATTCATCATATTAGTCTCCGAATTCAAAAGACCGAACAAAGATAAAACATTACAAGTCTCAAGACCGCGAGTATCGAGTTTGTCTTCACATTATAAGTCGATATCGATCATCTAAACTACCATCACATAGAAGAGAGCTGTGGTCATCATGATGAGCATCATCGCGATCAAACTGGTCTTCATCCGGTTCCTCCAACGCTCCCTCCTCTCTCCCGCTAGATAGCGGGCGTATCTAGATTCGGCCTCCGCCCTAGTGGTGTACCCTTTGTAACTGTTACCGCTGAAACGGTGAACCTATCTCCGACACTCCTCCCAGTCATCGTAGACTCCGGGAACCTTACCCTTGTACACGACATACGACGGCATCTCTATGCACAAGCCAAACAACAGACAATACATAAGCAATATGTAAGTATGCAACAAAAGGATCGGAAGAGAAAAGCAAGACATTAATAGCACGATTCATGGTCCTACTAATAAATAGCATCGATTACATCTAAGTTGAACAACTGTCCAAACCAAAGGGACATATGAATTCATTAAAGTTTAATTACAACATAAGCCAATCAATGTTTCAGAACTACACATCACTACTTTCGACTTGATTCATCAGACAGGAGCGTGGGTGAAGCCGCCGTCTGTCGTGATGGTCATGAAATCACGGGCGTTGTCACCCTGCATTTGTAGCGTTTCATCTATCTCACTGTTGGACGGTTGATATCTGAGGAAGAACCACCCCGCGGTATGAATGACATCTTGATGGATGATGTCCGCAAACTCCGACTGGATGCGGAAGAATTCTTGTCTGAGATCCGCGTCCTGGACTGCCGACAAGCTCCAGGCCCAATCTTTGAGATTATCTGGTAACAGAAGGTGATGATGGTCCCTTACGATCGCCCGCATATGATGGAGGGCGTAGTAGGCATCCTTCTGACCGCCAGGCGGCTGCTTGACGCAGCAGAACTTCGTATTGTGTGAGAACATGTGCTTGCCATACTTACGAACTGGCTTGGTTAAGGTGCCTCCAGATTTGGCGTAGCCGGGGAGAACATCATCAAGAACTTTCTTGACATTTGTGTAGTCTATCTTGGAGTTACGGTTCGGGTCGAAATACGTGGCCATGGAATATTTCGGGTTTAAGAGGATGAGTGTGCAATGTGTGTCACTGCACAGAACACGTAATGTTAGAAAAAAAGAACGATCAAAATCTAAGAAATCATATGTTACGGGGCGGTTAAGGGATGACTTACTCAGGAAAGTAAGCCAGAAGGAAATTATCCTTATCTGCGTTTGCCAGAATGACGCCTTCGAGGTGTGAACTCACAACTTGGCGGTCCCCAGCGCTGCTCAAGTGCTTGGCACACATGTAGAAGGGGTCGACTATCACGATGTCCGGGGTCTTGTCTCTAATGATCCGCATCTGCATGCTCAGCGAAAATAGCCGAACGAAGGTGTAGTGCAGCGGATGAAGGTTAAACATAGCAAAGATGTCATCAAACCGCAGGACGATCGTACCCCCGATGTCGCCATCCACAAAGCCCTTGCCCTCTGGCACCTTGGCCAGGAAAACCGGGTATGCCACATTCTTCTCTCTGAGACGCCGCTTCTCCAGAGAAAAAACACTGTCGTGCAGACTCCGCATAGCACCGGTTACAGCATTCAGCATATTTGGCGGTAGCACCGCCCTACCCGCCACATGCACCCTCCTCGAGATATCCTTAGGTGAAGGTGGCCCGTCCTGAGCACGGATCGAACTCGGTGCCGGCTGGCTCGCACCGACGCCCTTGTTAGTCTTTCGTTTCCGTCCCTTCTTCTTGATCTCCTGTAATGGGACCGAGTTCTGCTCACAAACCGCCTTCTTGAGCGTGTTGGGGCTGATAATATTTCGCACCTCAGCTATCTGAGGCTCGGTGAAGGCGGGAGCTGGAGGCGTGTCCTGAGAAATGAACGCCAGATGACGCCTGTTGCAATTGGATTTCTCCGCCGTACCAGCTAGATCGCGGTCGTCTTGGTTGGGTTCTTGAGAAAGAGGCCCGCAGAACTCGTCAGCGTACCCATGTTCGGCAAAGTACTTATCAACTTTGGTAAATATACCATCGTCATTGTCGTCGCCGTCCGGATCCTGTGCCATAGGGTTGTCCGGATCCTGTGCCATAGGGATGTCCGGCAGGTCCGGTAGCGTTGCGGCGTTCTTGCCATGGCTTGGCGCCGGCACGACTGGCGGTCTTGTCTGTGGGGTGGTGTCCCCCGCCCCCAAACAAATCTGGCTCTTCGGCCAAAGCAGGGGCCAGTTTACGCAGGTGCTGAGGGTCATCTCATCTTCTTCGTCGGCCCCAGTGGGTCGAATCGGAGGTAACAACTCATCGTAGCCTGGCAGCACCCGAACCACTTCAACCCTATACATTGTGGGTGGCATCGGATTACCGTGGAACATGGGGTTTCCCGGTTGAACGATTCTGCCCTTGGCGACATCGACCAACTCGGCGCCCACGAAGTGCAGAAGAGTGCAAGGAACGTCGGTGGTGCCCTGCGAAAACATGTACAGGGCGTCAGGGATGCCCAGTCAAAGGCAAGGAGATGAAGTCATCGGCCGAGAGGCTTAGTTACCGTGATGCCGTCGAGCTCGACTAATATCGAGGCACCGCCAACGGCGGGCGTGCAACTGATGGAGGGGGCGCTTGCTGGCGAGGTGCCGGCCGGTGTACACCCGGGTGCATTAAGCTCCAATGCCCGTGCCGGCACCGGAGACACGAATACCGCCTCCGCCGGAGATACCAATGGCGCCGCCTGCGCGCTGTGCGAGTTGCTGGCCGTGAAGCTGGGAACCGTGGGAGGCCCCTGTTGGCCGCCCCCAATCCACGTCGTCAGCCCATGAATCAACGTAGGCACCATGGCGTTGAGCGTCGTTCCAAGTTGTTGTTGCACTTGCTCTTGGACAAGCTCCGGAATCCGCGCCACCTGTGCCTTGAGTTCTTCAACCTCGCGTGTCTGGCTTTCCGAACTGGTCTTTTTCTCCTTCCGCACACCAGCGGTATAGTATGACCCCCATTTTGTGGACAAGCCTTTGCCGGCCACACGACCAGCTGACGTCGGCTTAGTGAGCTTATCCTTGTTTTTCATTACGTTCAACGCCCTATTTAAAGGGGTGTCGAAAGGGGAGCTCTGAGACGACCCCGTGCTACTGCTCTCATTGTCCTGCGAAAGGAACGTGAACCATTTAGAAATATTGGGGATTAATTAGAGTGCCACCATATGGAGCTAATTATGCGGGGGTGTATTCCTTACCAGAAGAAGCTCAAGCGCCCTGGTCTTCGGATCCGTGGTAAGCTCCTTTGTTATCGGGTCCTCCTTGTACCGGGCCCTGACATAGTTCCTGGTCTGCTTGTCACCACTGTATTTCTCGAAGCGGGCGGTAGGCCTTGCTCGGCACGCTCCGCGTCCTCCTTGTCCCATATAGGCTCCGCCACTCTGTAACCGCCGGGATCGAGTTTGTGTTCCCGTAAGTTCAACTCCCGCATTTCTTTCCCCCACTGACTTGATTCGGAGGTTGCGGGGCTCTCGCACTTGATCTTGAACTCCTTGTAGTCATCTTCGCTCATCAAAGGATATTTCGCCTTGATCTTGTCATAACTATCACCTTTATCAATCATTCTCTTCACCGCGCTTCTCCAAGTAGACAGGGCCGTGCTCATCTTCGTGAGGGCGGCATTGTTCACTTTATTCCCTAAGAGGTGTGTGTTTTCAAATTCGGCGGGGAACTTGTATCGTTCATGCAGCTTCGTGAAGAGGAGGTTGCGCATATTCCCTCGGTCCTTATGCCTAAGGTTCTCGGTGTTGATCGAGACGGTGCTCCGGAGAATGCACCCGAGCTAAAGCGAGTACCCCTTGACTATATGTTTGGGCTCCGTTGGATTCCCGTCGGAGTCCACTTGAGTGAATTCCTCCTTGAGGGCGCGGAGCGCATTCGGGCACCGGTCCTTCCTTTGCTTCTTCGGTTGGCTGCCATCTGTGTGTGCGCCGCCATCATCAGTGGTGGCATCCTCGGCGGCACCATCAGTGGTGTCATCCCCGACACCACTAGGGGTTGTGTAACCAGGATCGGTGTCTTCCGTGGCATCCTCATAGCGGTGAGGTTGTTCCTCCATCTCCTGGGACAGCTCCCAGAATGGCTTGCCGCCCGAACCACCGGCCTCATCGTTGTGGGCCATGTTTCGCTCTAAGTAGGAAAAAAGTTTGGTCAAAAAGTTGGTTATTGTCAAGGAACAAGATCATGGTCTCATCATTTAGGGTTTGTCGACACCGAGGCACCCTAAAAGCCTAAGCTTTCATCATTTAGGGTTTGTCGACGCCGAGGCACCCTAAAAGCCTAAGCGTACATCATTTAGGTTCTCATCGACACCGAGGCATCCGGGGCAGCCAAGTTAAGTTTTCATCATTTAGGGTTTATCGATGCCGAGGCACCCTAAATGCTAAGTTAAGTTTTCATCATTTAGGGTTTATCGATGCCGAGGCACCCTAGGTTGGGCCTAATCACTTGGCTCTATTGCTACCTATGTTGGGTTTATCATCTAGGGTTTATCGATGCTGAGGAGAATTCTAAGTTGGGCCTAATCACTTGGCTCTATTGCCACCTATGGTTTAATGCAGCAAGAATAAAGGGGCAGTTGATCCTACTTAATTAAGTACTAATATACCCCGGCCCATGCATTAGTAGCAAGTACCTCATATGTCCGATTTTAGCAAAGTCATGCTAAAATTCACGGAAAATTTCAGCATGACCTTTGCTGAAAATAGGACATATGGAGTACCCGAATTTGCCGGAACGAAAGTTAATCGACATTCCGGCAAACTCAAGGGCCTCTCGGGGTACCTGCAAAATCATCACGACACGACGGTCGGAGACAAAACCCAGCCACAGACCATATGGTCCTCTGCTTTCATATGGACAAAAATCAGCTCAACTTATGTGAGCTTCCATTCCAGATATAATATGTCACCCAACAAAAAATCATCAATAGTTTAGCAAGTCTGTACAAACACAGAAAGAATGACAAATGTATTTTACAGATCATGGCATTGTTTTTACTATATGCACCATGGCAAATTTCTTTTCTTTTTGCAACATGGCAAAGTTCTTTTGCACCGGGCCATGAAAATTATAGTCTATGCATCATGGAATTTATACTGTATGGATCATGGCATTTTTTTGTCTATGGATCATGATCTATAGAACATTTAAGTCCATGTCATTTTCTGAAACATATTTTTGCCATGGCAATTTTGAATCAATAGACATACTGTTAAGAAGGCAAAATAACATTATCATCCCAATTCATGGTTGAAGTTGAAGACCCTAAGCTTTAAAATGCCAAGTCTCACTTACGCATGTTAACTTATTTACCAGTTCAGAACTATCACCAGAAAATAGTAAATCCACATTGACCACATAATATTATTTTGCAACCACTCAGTTTGTCCTTGACTGGGACACTTGAAGCACAAAACAACTAATGCAGAGCTAGGTCTACTTTGGTTCTGACAGATCACATCCTGGTGCATATGTGGGGTTTTTTACTTAGAAAATACAAAACTTCTATTATTGTTTTTATTTTTAACCAGAGCCTAACCACCTCTACAGTTTACAAAGTAATTCAGATAATCACTAATCAGGCATGGAAAATTATTTTAGCCATGATCCCTGAGGATTAGAGCCTCCACAAGTCAGACAAAATTAGTGTCTCCACTTATGTGATGTGCATCCCAATTAGCCTTTTCATTTTCCATCTATTTCACAACATAAATTTTAAGGTTAATTATCAAGCACTTCATGCACATACTGCTGTCATGCATTGTTGTCATAACACTTTAATCAATCAACACATATACTAATATAGGCTAATCTGACCATATATTTGACATACATCAACATAGTTTGTATTATTGCAGCAAGAATTCACACAAATATGGCAGCAATAATTCACACAAACACAACAACAATATGGTATCTATCTCACATATGGAAGCAAGCACAAACAGGAATTTGTACATCAGAAAAGTAGATTTTTTACCTCACAGAGAGCTGCCGGGACAGAGCTTTGGCGAGGTAGGTGGTGCAGCTTGGATTAGCAGCAGCAGCAAGTTCCCGGAGTGAAGAGGCTCGTCGGGCGAAGGAGGAAGGGAGGATGGAGGCGTTCGTCGGTGGTGGCTGGCCGGTGCTCATTTCCTCTTGTAGCTATAGCGGCAGGAGAAGAGCCCCTGCCCGCGGAGTGGAGGGGATCGCTCGAGGCAGTCCGCGGACGGCGGCGCCTGGTCGTCGCGGCGGAGGAGGGCCGGTGGGCGCGGGGACGACGGTGTTGCGGAGGGGAGGGGAAGTGGGGAGGTGCGGAGGTGTGGAGCGGGCGCGGGGGTCGTCGGAGCGGGTGCGGGGGAGCCGGAGCGGGTGTGGAG